>NC_051863.1:109512267-109517267 GCF_015732765.1 Culex quinquefasciatus | reverse complement strand
GTGGACACAAATGCTGTGAATTCAGAGGAGTCCGAGGACGAAGAAGAAATCTCTGCGTATCACAATGAGTTCATGGATGAATCAACACTAGAGCAAACACAACCCGAGGAAGAAGACAAAAATGACTATACGGACAAACAAACACAATCAGAGGAAGAAGACAAAATTTATGATGTAGATGAAATCTTCAAAGATTCACCGGAAACTTTTAACGTCGTTGCATCCAAAAACATCAACCCCAAGCATTCGTTTAGAGTGAGAAAATCCGACGGAAAAATAGTTCATCTCAACATGAAGACATTTTTATGGCTAATCCAAAATGGACCTGATAGATGCAGCGTGGATAGAACGAAGAGGTTTCAGGAAAGGCAAGCTTGAAGACATCTGTCCACCATACCGAAAATGAAGAGCGAGACATCGTAAGAAGAGGTGACTGGATCGCTGTTAACAACAAGGAGTATTTACAGTAGCGCACGTCCATGGATTTAGATACCTGTCTGGGAAGAGAACATCATTTACCTTAGATGAGTGTCCCGTTAACCCACCGAGCTGCAGCAACTCAAAAGGCGTTGGTGTAATTGGCAGCTTTATACCATGACTGAATCAAATGATCTGCGACCCGATAAAAGCATAACGCAAGGCTATGTGAACATTCAATCTTACGTATCTCATGTGAAAAGTCCATCTCACGATGGTGCAGCATGGGCATTTTCTTCTGAGAATTTGATTTATATTTCTAAGCTACGAAACAATCCTACAGTTGCTGACTGAATCGAATTGATTTCTGAAAGGTTAAGAAAAGAAGCGTTGAAGAAAGTTTAGAAAACGCATTATTTGTTATAGTTAAGTTTGTTGAAATAAAACATATCAAACATTTTATTTTTGTATTTATCCACATGACCGTAATCCACACCTCGCACCTCACATCTTTACATACTGAATTATAACCTCACATGCCCATTTCTTGAGGATTTGTTTTTTCGTGTTAAGAAGGACATTTTGAGCGACTTTTGTTCTAGGAAAAACTTGACTCCTCTTGTTTTATATTTTCCTTGTTTCATTTTTAGTATTTTATTTTGCATTTATGTTGTTAGGTTTTTGTTTGTTTCTGATAGTATTTGGCTTATTCTTAGACCTTTTATCATTACCTTGTGCCTTTCTTGTTTTTCATGTTTTTGGAGCAACTTTTTCATTTTTAGCTTGTTTTCACTTTTTCTGCTATAGAACGATACCATTGTCATTTAAATTGTAGAAACATGAGTAGAAGCATAGTCTGGAACATTACAAAAAGTACTGCATACTTATTATTACAAAACATACACAAATGTTAGCGAAAAACACTGCCAAAGTTGACCCCAGAAAAATGACATTGATTGAAATATTGGCAAAGTCACATAAATTAAGTCAAACTTCCAACCCTTAAATATGCTAGAATTTAAGTAGTTCTCCTTTCCTTTGCTTTCCCAATGCTTTTAAAGATCAAAAATTGGTTGAAAAACTGATTTTTGGCGAATTAGTTGGATCGATGCCCACCTAGAGGCGGGGTTGGGTTGTAGAGGGTTTAGACACATCCTAACAGCGACACATCCTTGCGCATTCCGTTATCAGTAGAATCTCTTATAGAATATTTGACGAAGCTTGCTGTTTGAATTTGTCAACAACATTTGTGATCGTGAGTTCGTTGCTGTAAATAGCATTTATTTAAATATAGTTTTTATTTATTTTAAGCTGCTTCCTGTCTTTCCCATTTCAAATCAGCATCAACCGGTCCGACTGCCTTCTGCTATTCTGCGCCGTTAGTCTTATCGCTTACTACGGAGGTGTTAACGGCACCAGAGTGCACCAACTGCATCATGTACTGAAGTGTCCCTGCACCATCCGCTAGCAGCTTTCCTCCTACGGCTCTGAAGCATCTCTCGAATTAACGACCTACTCTCATTAGATGCGGGGCCATACAAAATTCCCGGTTTCTTTTCGCAAAGCCCGCCTTGGCATTGAACACTTGGTTGTCCTGGCCATCGTGGGCCATCCATCGATTTGTTAACGTTCACGATGTTTCCGTGCTGCCGGCAAAGTTGCAGCAGCTGGACTCTGACACAACGCGGGTCTTCAGTCCAATCCGTACCACCGGCGGGTCGCTGCATCCCGTTTCATTTCCACCAGCTCGTCCGGTAGCGACCCTGACAGCGCCCAAGTCGTCTAGACAATTCCCCGGCTGTGTCCTACCGAATAATTTCAGGATCGTAGTTGTCCTTGCTCATCCGATCCAGTCCAATGCGGCCAAATCCGGACGAGTGCTGCTGCTTTTCCAAGTAGTCAAACCAGTTCCAATTTAAAGCTGACCGCCAAGAATCCACGGCTTTGTTGTATCGACGGAACTTTTACCCAGGCCCCTTCTCGCAGTACTCCAGAGAGCAATTACATGTTTTTGTTAAATTAATCAACTAATTACGATCGTAAAATCAAATTGCACACTTTCCTTCATCAACTCCAAGCCTAACCAAACAAACTCACGAGTATTTTTATGTTTTTGACAGTACACGGATCGGACTGCTTGAAAAACAAATCAAAACAAACACCGAGTTGCCAGAACCTATGAAAAAACTGCTCGATCTAGCATGGCAAGGTTGCAAGTTCGATTTCTCGCAGCTCAACATTCGAGCAGAAACAAGCCGCCCTATGAGCGCTAACGCGCCTTAGCTAGCCTTATGGTGCCTTCTCGTAGCGTTGTGAAAAAAATCGTCGCTTTGTGCAGCGTTCTGAAATTTCGAGCTTGATGTTGAGCGTTTTTGTGATCTAACGCGAAGTGAGCTACCCCTCGAAAAAATCTTAAAATTGCTCGCATTTGCGTAAAACTTCATCAATTCCAACTCTCGTAGATGCATAAATGCATAAATTTGAAAGGTCTTTTGAAGCACTTCAAAATGGGCCATAGACATCCAGGATCGGCTTGACTTTTTCTCATAGCTTTTGCAAATAATGAATGAATGAATGAATGAATAATTCTCATACCCGCCGGCAGCTTGGTCCAGTTCACAGGTGTTCGCTTGATCAAACAGTTCGTCATCTTATGTTCAATAATCTGTACACCCACGTACATATATTTTTTTGTACGAATTTTATTGTTACAAATGGGTCATTCCATCTCAACTGTGCACGAAAAAGTGCAAATTTGAAAATTACCCTCTCGATCCTGCTCAAATTTGGCAGGGCTGTTGATACTATCAAAACATGCAAGAATCCCGAATTTCATCCAAATCGGACCACCCCTCCATTTTGTACCTCCCCAAAAATCGACTTTTGGCGATTTTTGACCAAACTTCCTAGTTTCAAATGACGATAACTCAGGAACCACAAATCTTAGAGGGTCGGTCTTAGACTCAATTTTGAAGGAAATTGGACGTAGAATCCATTTCCGTGATCAAAATGTCGATTAATTTATTTTATTCTACCTGTATTGCGCAATTGAAAACTTTAAATGGCCGTATCTCAAAACACCCCAACTTATTTTTTATTTGACCTCACCATCGTGTTCCCGGCCAATTTTACATAAGAATCACTTATCGACAGAAATGAATATGTTTCGTTCCAGAGATATCGAATTTAAAAGTTCTGTGTTTTCGAGATAACCGACATCAGCTTTATTCGCCGCATCTGCTAGAAGCACACAGGTGGGCCTATCAATAACTGCTACCTGGTGTTCTGGGAGATGAATAATTTAATTTAAATTTAAAAAAAAAAATACGCAAATATTTATTCAAATGGCTGATACCTACCTTGATCAATCTATTTTTGTGAAAGGAATATTTATTGGGTTATTTTGAATGCACCGTTTTTTACGTGTTGCTAACCGTTTCAGAGTACCTCCGAGGCCATGACTAGGGCCTTTATCATGGGCGGTAGCAAAATAGTGCCATTCAGCAAAAACCCCAAAACCTGCTTTATTATTATTATTATTATAGTTTATTATTGACACTTTACCATAATTTGGCAAATCTGATTTATGGTTTAAAAGATTGAACATATTAAATCAATTTTTATATTGTTAGCCAGCTCCATTTGATTGAAAGATGATTTTGGTCAAGGTACATTTAAAAAAATCTTCATACGTGAGGACAGCAGCCGTGATAGAAGAAAAAAACACTGTTGTTCGGACGGTGTTGAAATCATCGCAACTAAATTTGGGGAATTAGCCGCTTTGAAGCAGATCAAACTTTGTGATTTGCTTACATTTTTCAATTTTATACTTTCCAGAAATCCTTTTCCTACTCCTTGTGATCGTCCTTCACTAGAGTACAACGTATCAACAAATTTTATTCATTTTAATTCATATTTTTTACTCAATAATGTATCGTGCACTTATTGTTCAGTGTTACTAACAAGATTAATTGCATTTTCCTGCTCGCTTCGTCGGAATCCAATTCTGCCCTTTACTGTGTGTCGTTATTGCTCTGTCCTGTGGGTTGGCACAGAAATTCATTTCATTAATTTTTGAGCAGATATTTCGCGATTATTCGCGATTAAACTTCAGTTTCCGACAGTGTTATACAGTTAATTTTTGCCCAATTTGGTAAAGATTATTTATGATGAAATATTATTTCAATAAATGACCAGGTAGCAGTTATTGATCGGCCGCCTGTGTGCTTCCAGCAGATGCAGCGAATGAAGCTCATGTAGGCAATCTCGAAAACACACAACTTTAAAATTCGATATCTCTGGAACGAAACATATTCATTTCTGTCGATAAGTGATTCTTATGTAAAATTGGCCAGGAACACGATGGTGAGGTCAAATAAAAAAATAAGTTGGGGTGTTTTGAGATACGGCCGTTTAAAGTTTTCAATTGCGCAATACAGGTAGACAAAATAAATTAATCAAAATTTTGATCACGGAAATGGATTCTACGTCCAATTTCCTTCAAAATTGAGTCTAAGACCGACCTTCTAAGATTTGTGGTTCCTGAGCTATCGCCGTTTGAAACTAGGAGGTTTGGTCAAAAA
>NC_051863.1:109441027-109512254 GCF_015732765.1 Culex quinquefasciatus | reverse complement strand
TATGTATTTACCTGTAGTAATTATCTGTGTTAATTTTATAAAACGCTGTCAAACCCGCATGTAGCCTTCACTGAAAGCCCGACCATGGTAATTTTAAGAACATCTGCTAAAAATGCTGCTTATTAAATTAACTGCGGCTTTTTTGTAAAAGTAAACGCAAATATGGTAAAATTAACCATGCTTCCACAAAATTGCATGGTAGCAATTACGAAATCATTATCATTCTCTCCATATTGGAGGGTTAAAATTACCATACCGCTCACGACATAGTAAAACTGACTGCGTTAATCAGTCAATCCAAGCATGCATCCATGTGCACGGAATGTTTTTAGGGAGCGTTCTTTTATTACGTAACGCGAAAAATCGGACTTTTAGACCCCCTCCCCCTCGTAACAAAATTTCCATACAAATTTTAAAATTTTTGTATGGAGCGTAACACGGCCTCCGACCCCCCTCCCTACTGCGTTACGTAATAAAAGAACGCTCCCTTAGCAAAAATACGTCGGTGCGTGTTCTCAATTTAACCCTACAATATGGTAGCAACTACCATTGGTTGGGTTTTCAGTGTTGGGTCGCATGACTACCGTTTTCATGAAAATATCTGGGATCCGGCCTTAAAAGTGTTCAAAAAACACTTAAGGACTAAAAACTTTTGAAAGGGTTATCAGTTCTTCAAAGTTTTGGGTAGTTGGAAGGTATTTTAAATACCTTTCAAAAAATGTATAGCATGACGGGTGTTTGCGGCTAAAAGCGGTCGACCCCTCGGTGCGCGGCCGGTCTATCTACGTGAGTGTCTTTAACGCCGTAAGTGGTATTTTGCCGTTGCAGAGAAAGAAGAAGAGTAGAAACAATAAACGTCAGCTAGAAAGAGTCTGTTCAAGAGAGAACGACGTGTTTTTTTTTTTCCTCTTGCGCTCGTGCGGGAATCCGCCGGAAGGTTTCCCAGCCTCTCGGTTCCAAAGCCGGTCACATCTTAATACAGTCCACTACAACGGGTTTTCTTGCAAATACCACCCTTTTTTACGATTCTCCGGATATTCTTCAGAATGTTTTTTTAAACCTTCAACTTTAAACTTCATAATTTTCAATAGGGAATTATGGGGCCCCAAGACGCATCGAATGAAACCAAAACGGTTCAGCCAGTGCTGAGATAATTGGGTACTAAAGCCCTATGTCAATTTTTATGTACAACGGTAAAAACACGACTAAAACCATTTCTGATCAAGGGGTTGGAAACTCTTAGAGCTATAATTATTATGTTAACCAGTATATCAAAATATATGTTAGTATACTTATTATTTCCTTTACATATCGCCAGTATACTAACCAATATACTGAGAGTATCTTAATATACTAACAGTTTATTGCTTTTCGGTTAGTATACTAACAAGTATACTGGAATATCGTGGAGTATACTCAGTATTCTTAAGTAATATTAGAGTTTCCAGCCCCTTGTTTCTGATCACTTTTTTTCATTCTAATAAGGCTTTCTAGTCAGAAATTTACCAACACGTTCAAAGTATGTTTACAAGACAGCTGGACGTTTGTTTGCATCAGGTTTCCTATCTCTTTCTAGCAAAAAATTTTTGTCAGGCGACTTTTAGCTGGTTTTTTTGACTGACTGCCCGATATGTCAGCCAACATACTTCGCAGGGCTGTGACAGCTACAGCTCGATCATTGTTTGCATCAGGACACTGTGACGAGGAGTTCGTCATTTTTGAGTTAAATTATATTTTTTTCACTGGGCCTAGAAAGCCTTATGCAAAAAAAATATTGACAAGACAACATTTTTTCGATGGATCAACTATGGTCCCCTTGGAACGAGCTGTCAAGTAGGAGCTTTTCTGTCAAAAAGGACCGCGAGGATAATTTTTCAAAATTGGGTCCTAAAATGAAGCTCAGATTGCTGATATTATTGTTTACAGCGATAAAGCTTATTTTTTAGAGTACAATGACCCTTTGTACGACCACAAAGAGTTTAAAATGGATTTTTAAATCAATTTTGAAAAATTAACCTCGCGGTCCTTCTTGACAGAAAAGCTCCTACTTGACAGCTTGTTCCAAGGGGACCATAGTTGATCCATCGAAAAAATGTTGTCTTGTCAAAAAAAAATTTTGCATTAAAATGAAAAAAAGTGATCAGAAATGGTTTTTAATCGTATTTTTTACCGTTGTACATAAAAATTGACATAGGGCTTTAGTACCCAATTGATTTAAAAATCCATTTTAAACTCTTTGTGGTCGTACAAAGGGTTATTGTACTCAGAAAAAGAAGCTTTATCGCTGCAAACAATACTATCAGCAATCTAAGCTTCATTTTAGGACCCAATTGGGTACTAAAGCCCTGTGTAAATTTTTATGTACAACGGTAAAAAACACGATTAAAAGCCATTTCTGATCACTTTTTTTCATTTTAATGCAAATTTTTTTTGACAAGACAACATTTTTTCGATGGATCAACTATGGTCCCCTTGGAACGAGCTGTCAAGTAGGAACTTTTCTGTCAAGAAGGACCGCGAGGTTAATTTTTCAAAATTGATTTGTGGTCGTACAAAGGGTCATTGTACTCAGAAAAATCTAGCAAAACAATGCCAAAGGGCCGTTGTGGGTTTGTAAACAAAGAGTGTGTCCTGCTCACGCTAGAGGGTGTTTACATCTGGCATGAAAGGGATACACTCTTTGTTTACAAACCCACAACGGCCCTTTGGCATTGTTTTGCTAGAAATAAGCTTTATCGCTGCAAACAATAATATCAGCAATCTAAGCTTCATTTTAGGACCCAATTGAGTGAGAATATTTTGGTGCACACATCCACATCCAACCACACACACATACATTTGTTCAGTTTTTGATTCTGAGTCATGAATATTAATTTTGATCTTTCAGTATATTTTTTTTTAGCTGAAAAAATATCTGATTAAATTTAATAATTTTCAGAAAATGATAAGTTTTATTTCGAAAAAAAATATTTTTTTTAGCTTTGAAAGACTCATTTTTATATATTGTGGATTCAGCTCGTAGCTGGATTTTCTAGCATCTTCTCACGGTCATTGGAAACGGTCGTGGATAGACCTAGGGGTTCCCAGTTGGAGTGAAAAAATTCAATTAATAGAAAAATTATGGATTAAAATTTTGCTTTTTATCACTTCTCCGACATCAGGAATAATTGTTTGAACATGTTCGCAATTTTTTGTTCGGTCGAAAAATATTATTTTTCTTGAAAAACTTTCATTTTTAATCACATGATCACCCCTAATTCTGGCTCGATGCCGCCATCATGCGACCGCGTGCTCCGTTTGTTTGTCAACAAAGCTGCAGCTGGATGGTGAGACGAAGTGAGGGGAGAGATTTTGACATTTTATGCCCGCATCTGCCGCTTATTTCGTCGGTCACTGAGTCGCCGGTTGTTTCCAGTGACCGAGTCCAGCTAGGAACTGATCGTACAATAATTGAAATTTTTTATTTCCATGATTTTGATACTTTGTAAACTTATTCAGATTTGAAATTTTGGCTACAAACATTTTACGTTACGTAATGAAAGTTTGCTCCCATTCGAGCTACACAAGCAAGATGAACCAACTATGGTCTTTGCTGTCACAGATTAAAATTCGCTAAAAGAAGAAAAAATAGAAAGTGATAGTTTTCATGTTTTTCGAATGTGATTAGAATTTTAAAATTGCTGGCTAATTTTCACCATCACTTGACCTTAGATAGTGTAGTTTTAGTTTGTAGAATCTTTCCCACCCGCATTTTGGTTGATGCCCCAGCAGACATGGATTGCAACAGGAACAATGCATTTTCAGAGAAGGTTTGTAGGATAAAATATTATTGTGAGGTGAATCTGCCTAGACATTTGTTTCTGTTTGCTCTGTTCCGTCCTCTAGCTAAAGGAACAAGTGCACGGATCGTTCGACCGTATCCGGAAGGCACTGGACCTGCGGGAGAAGCTGCTGCTGAGACAGCTGTCGGTCGTGGTCCAGCAGTCGCACCATGTCACATTCCAGTTTGATAACATAAAGTTTGTGGACAACGGCGAGGAGGAGCTGATTGGCCGGATCCGGACGTACGGGAAATACAATATAGATAATTTTAACATCATACTTAAAGATCCGTACGAGAACGAGGAGTACATCCAGGATGATCACGATTTGATGCATAAAAGCTGTCGACGGGGAGTTGGGGATGACGAACGGGAAAATCCGGAGAGTGAGGAAATTGTGGTGGAATTCTTCAACAACAAGAGCCTTATCAAGGAGGGTGCGGAAATGGTGCGGGAGTCCATTATCAATCTGGCCCTGAACGAAAGCAAAGAGCTGATCGATAAGAGTTTCAATGAAAGTGCAGAGCTGCAGCTGGAGGAGGATCTGGAACGCATCAAAATCGATCTAACAAACTTTCGAAATCGCGAGCGCATTGTAACAGATTCACTTTCAACGCAAGGTGAAGGTAGAAAGGCATCTGTTGATATTAGCAACAACAACGGAATCAGTCAGTGTGGGGCGTTTGGAATTGACCCAACAAAAGTTGCCAGGCAGCAACAGCAACAGATGATAACGAAAGCGTCCCAAACTGAGTTGGACAAGGCAGGTAGACACGGCAGTGGCGGTAACGTTTCGTCCAGCACCGACACTGAGCGCAGTCTCGTGGCCAAAAGTAGCAAACAGCACGTAGAAAAGAGCATGAAACACATTTCTAATCTGACGATGAACAATTGCGGCGGCACAATCAACCTTAAAAACGTTACAAATCTAACGATAAACACCTGCCCGGAAGAGTCGCCGGTCAAATCGGCCGAGCCAAAGTCTCCCCCGGCGGTCGCGCGTTGTCCCTCCGAGGAAGGCAGCCCAGAGTGTGGCTTCTACAAGCGTCTCATCACGGAGAATAAAATACTTCGCCAGCACATCCTAAAGACTAGCCTGGCATCGGCGCACGTGCCAAATCCGCAGTCTTCCGAATCGACCAACGTTACCAGTTCGGAATCCCCGCGGCCACCGTCCGAATCTTCGTCCTCCGACGGCTCTTCCGACACCAAACCACAACGGCTGCCCCTGACGGTGGCGGAACTGCGCGCCGTACTGAACCTGCCCCAGCAGGACGATACCCTGACGCAGGTGCTTGGCGATTTGTTTGCGCTGGCCTCGCCGACGACGGCCGCAGCCGTAGTAGCTGATGTTGCGGCGAAAGAACCAATCGCAGCCGCCGCCCCCGGTGCAACGCAAGAGCACACGATGCAAATTCAGCAGTGGCTCAAGCAAATCATCTCCGAAACCGAAACCGAACCACTGCAGAACGCCGAACTGATGGAGTTTAGCCACATCAACAATTAGAATAATGTTTAAAGGTAATTTGTTGATTGTGATGATTGTATTTGCTTATAATTTATTCATGTTTTCCAAGGTTGTTAATCGAAAGGTTATCTGCGATAAATTACGATAATCCACCGATTTGTAGTTATAAAAGCGAATTGCGAAACTATACCTTCCCCAATGAAGGAATGCTATAAAATCTCTCAAAAAATAAAATAGAAATTAAGATTTCATTTTAAAAACATTTACGTTTCTAAATAAAATACATTGTCACTACTGTTCAATGATTATCGTTATTTATCGTTGAACATCTATGACGAAACGATTACATTGTTAACAACTTTGATGCTTTCCAAACTTTTATCTTTTTTCATCTTTTTTCTTTACCATATAATTTTTATTCTCAAATTTATTTTTTAATTGTAAGCTCCTAAGTTTTTTTTTCCAAATTTCATTCTAAATATGAAGAATCTAAAATTTTCAAAACATTTTTCAAGGATTTTGTCTTTTTAGAAGTTATAACTCTCTGGCGCGAAAAAAAAATAAAACAAAATTGACTGGACCTAGCAAACCAAAGGGAAGTCATCGTTCAAAAAAATGATGACAAACTCATTCCACCAATCGCATCGTTTGCATCGCAAATCATTAAATTCTAAAATATTTTTTTCTACATTCTGCATGTTTTACGCCGCGAATCTAAGTGTAAGAATCAAAGTTCCGTGAAGATTACATAGGTTTAAGTTAAACTCAAAAACTAAAATATAATCAAATCTGTGAAATTCCCTCCTGCGCGAATCCTTCCACGATTAATGGAGTCTAAACGAACGTTCCGAATGCATAACATGATATCATCACTTTTAAAGTCAACAAATTTGTGATTGTATTAGTTTAGCTAGATTATTTTCTTTTGATTTTCACAATAATTGTGGTACTTTTCTTACACCAATTCCGTTCAATCATTCATGAATGTGACCATTTTAAAGTGTAGCCGTTTTTTAAAATGACAAATCCGTGTTGTATATATTTAATCAATCAGTTACAATATTATAAACCGTGTTAGTTAAAACAAATAACAATACTACACCAACGGAAATCTAACGATTACTTATTCACACTTCCAATAAATGAGGGGCTTAGAACTGCTCGAACACGACAAATTAAAAAAAAAAAAAAAAAAAAAAAACAAAATTTTAAACTGCACACAGCGTACACTTATCTCGGTGCAAAACCTAACGCGGCAAAGTGACTATAGTCGGTGTAGCGGCGAACAGAATAGTAATCGCATTCAGCCCTTTTAAACGTATTAATCCTATTGGTTTCACGAAAACAAACAAACTCACACACGCATGTATGCTAAATAATAATAAAGATGAAATAATAATAAAATTGCTTGTATTAAAAAAAAATAATCAAACGTGATTGATTGCATCCGAAATTTCCTTTAAAAAAAGTCTAATTTTCATGGGAAAACCATATGGGACCACCCTAATGAAATTCGAAAATTGTCCAAATACAGGGTTGTTACGGAGAAGTCGAAAAAATTCGCGCCGTCCCAAAAACCCAATCCGCGCCATATTAACAAAAATAATTTCGCGACAAACATACAAGAGAGTTTATTTTTTATGAATTAAAAAAAATATTTTGAAACAAAAATCAAGAGTTCCATCAAAAGGAACACAACAATCACAAACGCTTAAATAAAATTGTATTCAATAAATGCAATTTTATATCAAGAATAACCGCATGAGGCCGAATCTCAGAACGCAGAATCTTGAAACGCCGAAAAGTTTATGGACAAATTTATTTTTGCTAGGATGTATAGTAACCCAGAGGGAAAAGCCATAACAATAATTTTGGCAAAAAGAGAAATTCTAAATTAGCATTAGCATTAGCATTTGGAGGACGCCCCACCACCGGAAGGCTCCACAACGCTTATCCCACTGTTTGGTGTGGTTGTGTTAGACCCTCATCCGGAACAATAATCCAACACGGGAGATACCATGTCTTCATCTTTTGATGAGTGTGTAATACAACCCAGGGCATAAGGGGTCCAAGCTATCCTCAAGGATGGGAAGGATCGTTTAGTAAACACCTGAGCAATTCTCTGAGATTTCGGTCATTCGATTTTTTTGTATTTTTAATCCGGGTGAAACTTTTTGGTGCCTTCGGTATGCCCAAAGCCATTTGCATCATTAGTTTGTCCATATAATTTTCCATACAAAGTTGGCAGCTGTCCATACAAAAATGATGTATGAAAATTCAAAAATCTGTATCTTTTGAAGGAATTTTTTGATCGATTTGGTGTCTTCGGCAAAGTTGTAGGTATGGATATGGACTACACTGAAAAAAAATGATACACGGTAAAAAAAATTTTGGTGATTTTTATTTAGCTTTTGACACAAAAACTTGATTTGCAAAAACACTATTTTTAATTTTTTATTTTTGATATGTTTTAGAGGACATAAAATGCCAACTTTTCAGAAATTTCAGAATGGGCAAAATCTTTGACCGAGTTATGAATTTTGAATCAATACAGATTTTTCAAAAATCGAAATATTGGTCGCAAAATTTTTCAACTTCATTTTTCGATGTAAAATCGAATTTGCAATCAAAAGTACTTTAGTGAAATTTTGATAAAGTGCACCGTTTTCAAGTTATAACCATTTTTAGGTAACTTTTTGAAAATAGTCGCAGTTTTCATTTTTAAAATTAGTGCCCATATTTGCCCACTTTTGAAAAAAATATTTTTGAATAGCTGAGAAAATTCTCTATATTTTGCTTTATTGAACTTTGTTGATACGACCCATAGTTGCTGAGATATTGCCATGCAAAGGTTAAAAAACAGGAAAATTGATGTTTTCTAAGTCTTACCTAAACAACCCACCATTTTCTAATGTCGATATCTCAGCAACTATAAATCCGATTCACAATGTTAAAACATGAAACATTCGTAAATTTTCCGATCTCTTCGAAAAAATATTTTCAAAAATTTAAAATCAAGACTAACATTTCAAATGGGTGTAATATTGAATGTTTGGCCCGTTTGAAATGTTAGTCTTGATTTTAAATTTTTAAAAATATTTTTTTCGAAAAGATCGGAAAATTTCACGAATGTTTCATATTTTAACATTGTGAATCGGATTTATAGTTGCTGAGATATCGACATTAGAAAATGGTGGGTTGTTTAGGTAAGACTTAGAAAACATCAATTTTCCTGTTTTTTAACCTTTGCATGGCAATATCTCAGCAACTATGGGTCGTATCAACAAAGTTCAATAAAGCAAAATATAGAGAATTTTCTCAGCTATTCAAAAATATTTTTTTCAAAAGTGGGCAAATATGGGCACTAATTTTAAAAAATGAAAAACTGCGACTATTTTCAAAAAAGTTACCTAAAAATGGTTATAACTTGAAAACGGTGCACTTTATCAAAATTTCACTAAAGTACTTTTTGATTGCAAATTCGATTTTACATCGAAAAATGATGTTGAAAAATTTTTGCGAACAATATTTCGATTTTTTGAAAAAATCTGTATTGATTCAAAAATTCATAACTCGGTCAAAGATTTTTTGCCCATTCTGGAAATTTCTGAAAAGTTGGCATTTTATGTCCTCTAAAACATATCAAAAATAAAAAAATTAAAAATAGTGTTTTTTTGCAAATCAAGTTTTTGTGTCAAAAAAATAAAAATCACCAAAATTTTTTTACCGTGTATCATTTTTTTTCAGTGTAGTCCATATCCATACCTACAACTTTGCCGAAGACACCAAATCGATCAAAAATTCCTTCAAAAGATACAGATTTTTGAATTTTCACATATCATTTTTGTATGGACAGCTGCCAAATTTGTATGGAAAATTATATGGACAAACTAATGATGCAAAATGGCTTCTTTGGCATACCGGCACCAAAAAGTTTCACCCGATTAAAAATACAAAAATTAAAATTAAGCAAAAAGACCGATTCCGTAGAGAACTGCTCACCTACGTCACCTTAGTGGTATAGATGTTTGTAGGGAGGTTTTGGACTCAATGTTAGTAGGAGAGGTAGAACCCTAGGATACACCTCGAAAGGCGTTGCGGGTTGGTTGTAACAGTATTCCTAATTCCAGTCTATGCTCACCAAGTCGTCATGGCCTAGTGACTAGCATTTTTGCTTACCAATCCAAAGGATGGGGGATCGAACCCCGCCTCGAGCGACTTTGGTTTTTCGTTCATATTCATCATTTCAAACTTCTGTGTTTTTAACTTTCTCGTTTGGAGCAGATAGGATTCGAACCCAGAACCATTCGCTTACAAAGCAAACACCGTAACCAGTCAGCCACGGCCGCTCCTGGCAAAAAGAAAATTCTAAATAGGAACATTTTAAAATATAAATATGAAAAATAAAAAAAAATAAATTCAAAAATTTATGGAATAAAAATGATCATAAAATTTATAAATTTGAAAATCTTAAAAATTCATAAATCTAAGGATTTGAAAATTTAAACACAGTTCGTACTTGATGATTCTCGCCAAAGAGTCACTCATAAAAATCGAACCACCAAATTTGTATTATTTTATTAAGAATTTAAGAATTTGAGCTATTATTATTTATTGTTCTCTTGGTCGTTTTTAATTTTTAATTTTTAGAATTTATCATTTTTGACTCTTTAAATTTTTAAATTAAATTTGAATTAATTTGTTTGAATTTTGAATTCCAAAATTTTTCTAGTTCAGATTTTTTTTTTAATTATAAATTAATAAAATTTCGTAAATTAGAATATTTGTATTCTAATTTTTAAATTTTTAGTAAAAAAGACTATAAAAATCAAAAATATTTTTAATTTCTGAATCTTCGAGTTTTGAATATTGTAGCTTTCATTTTTAAATGTTTTGGTCTTTTATTTTTTCCCCAAGAAATCTAGAAAAAAAATCTTTCTATGGGGTGGGTTTTACTACAATTCAACGGACTTCCTTAACCTGATAAAAAGTTGTAAACTAACAGGCTCTCGTCAAAAATAAACAATCAATTACAACAGGAGATGTTAAAGATATTCAAAGCCGGTAAAAATTAGTTGAGTATAGTAATAAATTTGTTTAAGAAAACCTCATCAATACATTTAAAAAATAATGTTTTCGTGAAGATTTGTTTGACGTTTTGTCTTCCTCACCTCAATGAGAAAAGGCTATAAAATCACTCGAAAAATGAACTTCTTTATTCGACCTTCAGGTATACCTATCGACTCAGAATCAAATTCTGAATAAATGTCTGTGCGTGTGTCTGGATGTGAGTCCGTGCACCGAAAAATATACACACGATTATCTCCGGAGTGGCTGAACCGATTTGGACCGTGTTGGTCTCATTCGATCCGTCTCGGGGTCCCACAAGACCCTAGTTAATATTATGAAGTTTATAAAAGTACTTCAAAAGTTATGCTAAAAAACGATTTTAACAAAAGTCCGGAAGATTGCAAAAAGGGTGGTTTTGCAAGAAATGTTATACCGTCACGTTATACATTTTTGGAAAGGTATTTGAAAGACCTTTCCAATGAGCCTAAAACATAGAAGATCTGATAACCCTATCAAAAGTTATTAGCACTTAAGTGGTATTTATACACTTTTCAGATGCCGGATCTCAGATATTTCGATTAAAAATGATGCCCGGCTTCATCATGCAACCCGCCGTCAGTTAGATAATTAAAAGATCTTTCAAATGAGCCTAAACATCAAAGTTCTGATAACCATATCAAAATTTATATGCACTTTAGTGTTATTTATACACTTTTTAGAGGCCGGATCTCAGATATTTTGATGAAAACGTTGTCCGGATCTATCATGCGAACTATCGTTGGATAAGTTATCAAAAGACCTTACCGATAAGCCAAAAGGATTGAAGATCTGAAAACCCTATCGAAAGAAATGAGTATTGAAGCTTATTTTGTTAAACATGTTAAGGGGAATGATGCAATGGATGAAGATATTTATACTACATATATGTATGTGAGGAAGGCACCAATCACCTAAAGGTGGATTAAGCAATGTTTTTATTAAGAAAATACAAACAAACATTTTCGGAAGAAAACTCAATTTTGTTTCAGTAACAGAAATCGAAGCAAATTAAAAAAAACCCTGATTCCCTGATAATACTTTTCTTTATTACTTGAAAGTAATTTTATCTCTCTCAATTATTTTAAATATTAACCAAATTTCACATCCGCGCGAAATCCGCGCCAAAGCAAAATTAGGCAGCAAATCCGCGCCTTTCGTAACAACCCTGCAAATATACATATATAATGAGGGCAGATTCAGATTCAGCGGGCAAAATTACATGACAAACATATGAACAATTTTCGATTTTCATTAGGGTGGTCCCATATGATTTTCCCTTGAAAAGTAGACTTTTTCAAATGAAGATATCTCGAGTTTAAAGAAAAACACCTCTGAGATTTTTTCAGCATTTGCAGCATTTGTAGTGCTTCTCTTTCAAATGCAACCCGGTGCTTAAAATTTGGCTTGCGCCTTTTCGAGATATTTATGTTTTAAATTTACATCTTTTTCATCCTAAAATGGCTGTAACATTTGACCCTTAAGTCCAAAATTTTTAGAGCTCTAAAAATGCTCCGAATATCACTTTTCTCTAAAACTTAACCCTGAATTGCCACGTTCAAAAAACTGATTCTTGAAGGTTTGCTCAGATGCTTTCTAAAAATTTGGTCATAGAAGGCGTAGATTACGAGATAAAAATTTTGTGTCTTCGACAAAGTTGCTGGTATTGGCAAGCATAAACACTTTTTAGAAAACATAAAAATTCCAAAAAATACTCCTGTAAAGTTAGATTTCCAAAATTACCCTAATCGTGAACCACCCTAAAAAAATAAAAAAATAAAATTTAAATAACAGGCCACGGCATCAACATTTGAATGAAAAAAGTGTTTTAAAAGGCATTTTACACGCGTCCAGTTGCTTTCCAATGATTAGTTTGCAAAATATTGATGGACATTTTTTCGCGAAAAGAAAACTTTGCTTAATATTATTATAAACGCAGGAAAATGCATTTTAACTAATTTTTGGTTGATTTAACTTTGAAAAATGTTTGCAACGGCCTAAATAAAAGAAAAACATTTCTGGAGTTTTTTTTTTGAAAAGGTCCTATAAACCAAATTTTCAATTTTTGCTTTTTGGGAGTTTTTAGAACCGCCTTGAGTCAGGGGTATTTAAAAACACCCAAAAAGCAAAAAATGAAAATTTGGTTTATAGGACCTTTTCAAAAAAAAAAAAAAAAACTCCAGATTTTTTCACTTCTTGACGTTTTTAGCCTCCTGCGATCAAAATTTGATTTTACGTAACTTTTCCCATACAATCTGCCGATTTTCCGGAATCGGTTCCAGAGTGGCCAAAGTTCTAACTTTTTGGCGTAAGAACCTTCCTTGGATTTATACGAACCCAACGCAACAAAGAGCACCTCGATCCGACTTTCCGTTATCAAGTGATGCGCGTTCGAACAAAACCTTCGAAATTTTTTATATAGATAAAAGAAAAGATAATAGATAAAAACAAAAAACAGAATTCAAAAGGCTAAAGCTAAAAATTAATCTTCAACAAATTTAAACAAATAGAAAATCTATCAATTTGAAAAACATTAATTTGAAATTTAAGATTTTTTTTTGATTTTTTTGAAATTAGTTTTTTTTTGTATTTTAAACTTTAAAATTATGAAATTTTTGATTTTAAAATTTTTGGATTTTTTGAATTTCCTACAAACAAATGTTATTTACTCACTTTTTTTATTTTCAAATCCTTCAAATCCTTAATTGATTAAATTCTTGATTTTTTTAAATTTTTTAAATGAGCAATTCCATGTCAAATAGGGAATCGGTTGTACCCGACCCTCTCCGATTTCAATGAAACTTTGTAGACATGTTATCCTAGGCATATATAAGCCATTTTTGTGTATATGGACCCAGTAACACTCGATAATGACATTTGAGAAGGGCGTACGTGTTTTCAATATTTTTGTATTTCGTAATTTAAATATTGCTGTATCTCGAAGCCGTTGCATCGTATGAAAAAGTGGTCAAAAACAAACTTGTAGGAAATTTGACGGGCTTTCCGAAAAAAAAACTCTAAAAGAAAAAAACACTCCACCTTTATGAGATTTTTTGATTTTTAAGTTTTAAAGTTAAATTTGAAGGTGAGCCCACGATTTTTTTTCGCTCAATTTTTTTGTGAAAATAGCCTTAGATGTTACAGAAAGACTCACGAAAAATGCAGGATGGTGCAACTAACCTAAAAAAATACAAAAATCATTTACTGAAACTGTTTTTTTTTTGAAAAGTGCTCTAAACGTCAAAATTTTCAAAAGCCGAATACGGGAATCGATTCTCCAGACAATTTTACATAAAAGTCTCCATATTGACCATTGTCCTAAGTCCAATCCTTGTGAAGTTACAGCGGCTTTAAAAATAAAAATGTTGAAAAAATAGGTTTTTTGATGGTTTTTGGCTTTTTCTATATGACGGACTTGATTTTTCAGTTTCGAAAATATTTTTACCGAAAAGCTCGTCCAATTTCCCATAAGTTTGTCTTTGACCACATTTCAATTGGATGGGCTTACAGATATAAGCTAATTTATTATCCAGGTTACTTAACTACACTGAAAAAATTTTATGTTTGAATTATGAGCAATGTAATTAGCTGATAAGGCAAAAATAGATGCCCGATGAAAATACATGCTGTTCCTCTATCTATGTATTGTAACTTGCACGTTATTCTCCATCCTGCCTGGCGCACCCTTCAAAAACCTGTGGTGAATAAACAGCCGTCAAAATTACGCCGGGCTGGTTTCTCACTTTCGTGGTTTCTTTCTCAACTCGTGCTGCTCACTGCTGGGAGCTCTAGCTAGTCTCTTGCAGCTTCAGACCGGTGTTGGTTTAGCTCTGCACATGTGTTCCGCGTGCCGCCGCAAATAAGCAGTGCGTTTGGAAGAAGAGTTGAAAATTTTCCGTGACTCCCCGTGTGTGAACCGTGTGACAATGTCGGCCAATTCGGTGCTGCTGGATTTCTCCCTGGACCCAACCCGGATCAGCGATGAGGTCTCCCGGAAGGACATCGTCAAGTTGTGCAAGGAACACCTGGAGAAGTACCTGGACACGCTCAAGATCACCTACGATATGTTGACCGAGGACGGTTACCTGTGCGTGCTGAGTTCCGGACCGATCATCACGACGATCCGGTTCTTCAATCAGGGCCTAATTACCATCAACATCGAGTACTACCGGGCCGAGTGCGAGGCGCCCAAAATCTCCTTCGAAGTATGAACTTGTTCTCTTTTCTAATTTTCTACATATTTTTTCGCTGACCTTTTCGTTTTTGGTTGCCACCCGGAGCGGGAATTCCGCGTTTTGAACAGTGTGCACTATTTGATGAATTCGAGTCGGCTTTCAAAAACAGTCCAAAATTTATGAGGTTCAGCCTGGGTGGAGGTTTTCACAGTCGGTTGTGAAAAATCGATAACGTTAAGGAAGGTGGTGGCAAATTTCGCCTGCCTCAGCAGCAGCAGTGCATAAATATATGTATCCATATAGGGCGGATACGACACTTTTACTTTGCGCCTTGCGCTCGGGTCGCGCGTTTCGAGATGTATAGTAAAGCTTACGTCTGTAAATCTATAACAGCTATGGTTAAAAATAATTATCACAGATACGCTAGCTGCGGCTTGCCGGCTTATTCAGCATAAAGCTTGGACGGTGCGGTAATAATTCATACAAAGTTAGTGTCGTCTGTCACATTAAGCCCTGACCGGACAAAATTGAGTTGCGCTCCATTCATTGATTCATATGTCAACTATTGTTGGGCTATAGAGCTACATGCCTGTACGTTAGGCAGTAAAAAAATAATAATAGATTAAGATGCCAAGAACAATGTCAGTCTCCTGGGTTCAAAATTTGAGTTTACGTAGATTTTTTAACACAATCTGGATGCTCCGATGCTCCGGAATCGGTCCCAGAGTGGCCAAAGTGGCAATTTTTTAGCATATAAACCTTCCTTGGACTTACACGAACACAACGCAACAAAAAGCGCCTCGTTCCGTGTTCAACTGATTCGCGTTCAAACAAAACCATCGAAATTTTTTTTATATATAGAGATAGATTTTCTGAACCTTTAAAAAATGTAATTAGAAATGATCACTTATGGTCACTATTTTAAAAAATCGAAAAACTGCACATATTTAGCTGAAATCCAACTTTCGGTGGCTATATCTTGAAAACGAGGCCCTTCATCAAAAAATCTGTCAAGTACTTTTCGATTGCAAATTCAATTTTACTTTAAAAAAACAGGCATTTTTCCGTGTACATATTTTTCTGGATACACCTCAACAATACCAACAACTTTGCCGAAGACACCAAAAATTGATCAGAAGATTCATTCTAAAGTTATTGATTTTCGAATATTTAATTATTTATGTACCATTTTTGTATAGACAGCTGCCAAAATTGTATGGCGTCTTGTATGGGCAAACCCACGACACAAAATAACTTCTTTGGTCATAAGGAAGGCGGCTCCAACAAAGTTTGAGCTTAATCAAAAAATACAAAAAATAAAGTTGGTCGAAATCGGCCGATTTCGTAGAGAATTGCTCATTTCTTACCCAAAGAATGGTTGCAAATCAAAAACTGTCAATGAAATGTCAATATCAAATATAAAAAAAAAACATTCATCTTAATCCAACATCCAACTTTTTTGTTTGCTTGAAAAGAGGATGGCAAAAAATCCAAAATTTAAAACAGTTTAATAAGAATTAAAGAATACATGCTTCATTTTAATACTGTGTGAAATTTTATAAAAGGCAAATTCTATAGATATACTTGTTAAGGTCCAAACGACAATTTATTTTGTCATTTTTAGTGCATCTCCAGCGCGGGTAGCAAACATCGAAGCAAATCAAATTTGCACCCGACGTCAACCCCACCGCGGTACCTGTCGCGGTAGCTCTCAGTTCTTCGGGATTTCACTTTGCTACCCGTTATTCTGCTGGTTTGCTACTGCGGCAAATGGAATGATGCACGGAAAATTGAATCATGCACGGAAAAAATTTAAATTGTTTTTTATGTAAAAAAATAAAAAAAAAATAAAAAGATTACAAAATTTACAAAAAATAAATAAAATTTAAAAATTTAAAAATCAAAAAAATCAATTAAAAAATTAAAGAAAAGAAAAAATAAAAAAAAATCAAAATTTAAAAACAAAATAAAAAAATAAAAAAAAACATTTAAAAATTCAAAAAAAATTAAAATTAAAAAAAATCAACCAATTTAAAAATAATCAAAAAAAAAATAAAAATTTAAAAACAATTTAAAAAATTTAAAAATATTTAAAAAAATTGGAAAAATAAAAAAAATTCAAAAAATTGAAAAAATAAATAAAATTTAAAAAATCAAACAAAAATTAAGCTATTTAAATTTAAAACATTACTTAATCCACCCTTAGGTGGCTGGTGCCTTCCGCGGGGGCAAATATGAGTTTTTATCATTTTTGCTCTCGTTTACCTTCAAAATCAATAATTATGTGTTGATTCATGCCTAGAAATGCTAAAAGTTTATTAAATTTTTAATCCTATTGAAAATTTCAAAGAATTTCATTTTTGAAAAAGTCGAAAGTTAAACCATTTGCTACCCGTTTTGATTCCCACCAAATTTGCTCTCGAGTTTGCCCCCGAGTCTCCTACCGCGCGTAGCAAAGCAGGTATCAAATTTGATCTCAAGTTCATCTGTAGAAGAAAAATATGTGTCGGTACCTGTCGGGTACTCATTTTCTGATACCCGACAAGTACCGGCAAGCCGGGGGCAAAGTTTTGAATGCAAAAAATTCATAAATTCAAAAATTCAAGAAATCATAAATTCAAAAACTCGAAAATTAAAAAAAATCAAAAATTCAAAAATTTAATAAATTAAAATTCGAACATTTTAAAATTCAAAAATACACAAATTCAAAAATGCGTTTAAATAGCTTTAAATAGCTTTTTTCAAAAATTCAAAAAGTCAAAAATTCAAAAAATATTAAATTCGAAAATTCAAAAATACAAAAATTGAAAAATACGAAAAAAATCAAAAATGCGTTTTAAAAGCTTAGTTTTCTTTTATCTTTTAAATATCTTGTTATTTTTCAATTTTTCAATCTTTTTATTTTTTTTTTTGTTTTTCAATTTTTCCAATTTTTTATATTTTTCATTGAAATTTTCTGATATTTTGATTTTTTTTAATTTCTTAAGATTTGTTTATTTTTTAAAATTTCTTTTTTTTTTTAAATTAGAATTTTTTTATTTTTATTTTTGGGATGTTTTTTTAATTTTTAAAAGCCTATTTAATTGTTTTTATTAATTTTTAATTTGTTTTTAATTTTTAATTTTTTTATTTTTTTAGATTTTTTTAAATTTTTAATTTTTTTTATTTTTTAGTTTTCTTTATTTTTTTTTAAATTGAATTTATTTTTTTTTATATTTTGTTAATTTTTTTTAGTTTTCTTTTAAATTTAGATTTTTTTTTATCTTGAAATTTTATTATTTTTTTTTTTCTTAATTTTTTTTTTCATTTTTTTTGTTTTTATTTTAATTTTGTAATTTTTTTATACATAAAGAAACAATTTAATTTTTTTCCGTGCAAGATTCTTGCGAATTTTTTTAAATGTTTTTTTTTTATTTTTCTAATTTTTTTTAAAATGTTTTGAATATTTTTAATTTTTTAGTTTTTTTCAATTTTATAAAAAAATTTCATTTTTAATTTTTTAATTATTTTTATTTTTATTTTTTTATATTTTTATTTTTTAAAATTTTTTCGAATTTTTGTTATTTTTTGTTTTTTTATTTTTAGTTTGCTTTAAATTTTTATTTTTTTAAGTTTTTTTAAATTTTGTAATTTTTTTTCATGTTTTTATACATAAAAAAACAATTTAATTTTTTTCCGTGCACAATTCAGTTTTCCGTGCATCATTCCATTTGCCACAGTAGCAAACCAGCAGAATACCGGGTAGCAAAGTGAAATCCCGAAAAACTGAGAGCAAATTTGCTACCGCGACAGGTACCGTGGTGGGGTTGACGTCGGGTGCAAATTTGATTTGCTTCGGTGTTTGCTACCCGCGCTGGAGATGCACTTACAGCTTAGGCCGTCGCAAATATTTTTATCACTGTATGTCCCTCGACTCTGGCAAAAGTCGGGGGCCGGGAGAGGGGGCCAAAAATTAAAAAAAAATATAAGCATTGAAATAACAAGCTACGGTATTTACATTTGAATGTAAAAGGCCAGTTGTTGTACAACAAAATAGTCAAATCCACAAAACCCCTTTTTTGCGTTACGTAATAAAAGAACTAGAGGTGGACAAAAAAAGAACGAGTTTTTGCCCAAAAACTACTAAGTGCATCTCCAGCGCTGGGTGCAAACATCGAAGCAAAGCTAATTTGCACCCGACGTCAACCCCATCGCGGTACCTGTCGCGGTAGCAAATTTGCTCTCAGTTCTTCGGGATTTCACTTTGCTACCCGGTATTCAGTCTGTTTGCTACCGCTTCAAATGGAATTATGCACGGAAAAATCGAATCAAGCACGGAAAAAATAAAAAATTAAAAAAATCAAAATTTCAAAAATTCAAAATCTCAAAAATTTCAAAAATTCTAAAATTTCTAAAATTTCAAAATTCAAAAATTCAAAATTTCAAAATTTCAAAATTTCAAAATTTCAAAATTTCAAAATTTCAAAATTACAAAATTTCAAAATTTCAAAATTTCAAAATTTCAAAATATCAAAATTTCAAAATTTCAAAATTTCAAAATTCAAAATTCAAAATTCAATTTGAATTTGAATTTTGAATTTTGAATTTTGAATTTTGAATTTTGAATTTTGAATTTTGAATTTTGAATTTTGAATTTTGAATTTTGAATTTTGAATTTTGAATTTTGAATTTTTGAATTTTTGAATTTTTGAATTTTTGAATTTTTGAATTTTTGAATTTTTGAATTTTTGAATTTTTGATATTTTGAATTTTTGAATTTTTGAATTTTTGATTTGTTTAGAATTTTTAAATTTTTAAATTTTTGAATTTTTGAATTTTTGATTTGTTTTGAATTTTTGAATTTTTGATATTTTGAATTTTTGAATTTTTGAATTTTTGAATTTTTGATTTGTTTAGAATTTTTAAATTTTTGAATTTTTGAATTTTTGATTTGTTTTGAATTTTTGAATTTTTGATTTGTTTTGAATTTTTGAATTTTTGATTTTTTTTGAATTTTTTTGAATTTTTGAATTTTTGAATCATACATCATACATATCATAAAGAGAGCAGACATATAAAAAGCATTCAAAACTTTGCCCCCCGGCTTGAGGGTACTTGTCGGGTATCAGAAAATGAGTACCCGACAGGTACCGACACATATTTTTCTTCTACAGATGAACTTGAGATCAAATTTGATACCTGCTTTGCTACGCGCGGTGGGAGACTCGGGGGCAAACTCGAGAGCAAATTTGGTGGGAATCAAATCGGGTAGCAAATAGTTAAACTTTCGACATTTTCGAAAAATGAAATTCTTTGAAATTTTCAATAGGTTTAAAAAGTTTAATAAACTTTTAGCATTTCTAGGCATGAATCAACACATAATTATTGATTTTGAAGGTAAACGAGAGCAAAAAATGATAAAAACCCATATTTGCCCCCCGCGGTGGGCTTGTTTCGGTGGCAAATTTGCTACCCTAGCGGTGGGGATGACGGAGTTTTTTTCAAGGTGGCAAATTTGATCTCGGTATTCATGAGCCGGGTGCAAATTTGATTTGCACCCCAGCGCTGGAGATGCCCTAAATAACCATATCCTAACTCCTCTTGCTTTAACTCTTGATTTAACTTTGGCATTTATATACTTTTTTATTAAATAAGAATGTAGACAAGAGTTCACAGTACATTTTTCATAAAAATTTATTAATTTTATTAGAAATAGGCGCAATTTTGTAAAATTAATAGCATGTTCTCCAAAACTCAATATTTAAGTTTGGGTGCTTTTCATTTCATTTTATTAGGTTGCTTTAACAATTACATAGGTTCAGTTGTTATCTTGAGCTAAGATATGGACCACCTTTCAACAGTTGATTTGTTCAAAATGGGGAGAGAGTTTACTGGTACAAAGAAGAACGAATTGGACAGAGAAGGAAAAAAATTGCAAAAATAACCTTCGAATTTGGGGCATTTCAAATCCAATTATTCGAAAATTTAGATCTATGATTTTAAAGCGAATTTTCTCGTTTTAAGCTTTTTTTTTAAAGTAATGTCTAATAAAGTCTAATAAAAAACATAAAAAATCACAAAATTTTTGAAAAAAGAGCGAAAGAACCGTTCAAAAGAGCGGCTCATTTTAAAGAGCGAGCGAGAATAAGCGGCTCCTTAAAAAGAGCGGTTTTGCCCACCTCTAAAAAGAACGCTTCCTTATTCATCTTCCATTCACCAGGCTGAACCAAGAAAAAGTTTGAATTTAAATAAATCCCGTTTTATATTACAATATTTTCTATACAAATTGGTGTTTAATAATGTTTTGTTCCGCTGTCGGTTTTAGCAAATAAAATCGCTTGAAAATAACTTGCGCCTTAAGCTGGAGGCGAAACGTTCCAAGCACCTTCCACCGATAAAAAGAGGCAGTAACGTTGATGTTTACCTAACGAGCTCAGGTTAGAAACAAATTCCACCACGAAAACAAACCACAAAAAACCTTTGTCTTTGTTCTCTTATCAAATTTTGTTTGATTTTATTAAAACTGTTATCACCGACTCTCTCATCACCTGCAATGATTTTTGTTTTATCCACATCATCAACCACCCTTGCTAGGTTTAGAAATTTATTTGATTTGTATGATATGAGCCGGTACCACATAACAGATATGAGCTAAATTTGGTACAACAAGCATGCACTAATCGATTAAAATTGCTTTTAAACAAGAAATTGATAACTTTAAAAGCTCATGTAAAAGTGGCAAAAGCCTTAGCCTGATTTAACATTTTGTTTTTTTTTTTAAATTCACTTGAACGTTTTCGTAGTATTTGGATTAGTTGCACTGTGCGGGGTCTAACAGGTAACTTGCTATAATACTCTTTTTTACCTTTTCGATTAAAAATTATATTAATTTCCACCACCACACTAATCATCCAGGAGTGGATCTAGCATAAAGTTTGCGTTTGAATCTAACCACAAAGTATATTGGCCAACTAACAGTTTTTAGCAGAGTAATGCAAATCTCTTGACTCGCCTCAGATTTTCGTTTTGAAAAAAAAAACAACTTGAGCTCACCGACCCTAGATCCGCGCCTGCCTCTTTTCCGTTGGAAGGTCTTCGTTGGCCTTCGCATACCTTCAACGATAATTGGAAGAACCAGCTAAAAAAAACTAATCAAAACCAAGTTGGTGTTCAGCAGCGATTTCCGTATGGCTGCTAAACATCCGGTGCCCTCCACCCCAACCTGGACTACTAAAACAAAATCCATCTTTGACATTGTTTTTTTGTACATTTTTTTTCTATTCCATCTCGATTTTTCCACACTTCCCGTTGTTTTCTATTTCGACACACCTACCCACAAAAAAAACACCAAATGTCGTGTTGGTGACCCGTGGACCCCGAACAAACCTGCCTTCCCTTTCGACCAACCGACCTGCAGCAAACACGTGAGCTCGAGAATAGCCTGGTTCAGAACCTTAAGCTGAACCACGGTCAGTCGTTGCCGGCACTGCAACGTGGCCCGGTTACCAAATACTTCCCGACCGCAGGTAAGTGCGCATCTCCGGATCCGGATTTTCTAACACCATCCATTCTTCTTTCTTTTTTTTTTTTTGCGGTCCAGTGTACCCTTTTCCAACAACTCTTGTTTTTCGCTGCCGGACAGGCTTCTAGTATCCCCGATGGGAACTGTTCACTAATGAAGACTTTTTTGCTTTTTGGCAGACGAACGCGTCATTGAGTACGACATTGATAAGGTGCTGTACGACAAGCGGTCCGACTTCCAGAAGATCCAGATTGTCCACTCCAAGAGTCTGGGCAACATGCTCGTGCTGGATGAGTTGCAAAGTAAGGACCAAAATCACAATTTCTCGTATGGGGTCTGTTGTGGTGGCTTTTCTGAAAGTTTAGAACAAGTAAGAAAGCCTTGACCAAATTGGACGCTTCTAGTTGCAAAAGATCCAGGGTTGTCTATATTGTTTAGCTGTTTGAAGGGGAATTCCGGATCGGATCAGAGATATTCCGGTGCTCCAATACAACAACAAATTATAAAACTAAAAATTACAATCTGTTCTTTAAATTGTATGTCATACTGAACGTAGACATTTTGACTGACCAAATGTTAATAACAGGGCGAAGAGGGCTTAAAATATTATGGACGGTCCCAAAGGCACAACTACACTTATGCTTCAATTCCGCACAGATATTGCAGAGGCCGATCTGATCTACACCGAAACGTTGATGCGTCGCGGCGTAGAAAACTACAAGGGCAAGGAGATTTGCATCCTCGGCGGTGGCGACGGAGCCCTTCTCTACGAGCTGCTCAAGGAGGAACCCAAGCACGTGGTCATGCTGGAGATCGACGAGCTGGTCATGCAGGCCTGCAACAAGTACATGAACTCGATCTGCGGCGACGTGCTGGAGAGACGCAAGGCCGATGACTTTGAGATCATCGTGGGCGACTGCATGGTCTACCTGAACAAGTACATGAAGGAGGGTCGCCAGTTTGACTACGTTTTTGGCGATCTGACCGACATTCCGATTTCGGACACCCCGACGGGGGAGATTTGGGACTTTATTCGGACCATTCTGGAGGCGTCGTTCAAGGTGCTCAAGCCGGACGGACGGTTCATGACTCACGTGAGTACTGTTTTAATCGATTCATGAAGCGCTTCATGCAACAAATCTTTCTGTATCGACAGGGTAACGGCGTCAGCTGCCCGGAATCGCTCCAAATGTACGAGGAACAGCTCGGCAAGCTAACGCCGGCGGTCACCTACACCAAGTGTACCGCCTTCGTTCCGTCCTTCATGGAGGAGTGGGTATTCTATCAAGTACAGCGCGGAAGTGGAGCCGCTGCCAGCGTTTGACTTCGTCACGACGATAAACCAATTGTTGCCCCGCAGATCGCCGACGTAGAACCGATGCGCTGCTGGTGCAGCACGTGGCCAGCAGCCGTCGTAGCCAAGATACTTTCCCTTCTTCCAATCTCGATGTTGACAGCACTTTTAAATGAACGCATTTTTCTATCTGGCACCAAACAACTGCTCAAAATTCAAAGTCGCATGCACGTTTTATAGTAGGAAATTAACCACGGCACCGCTACTTTACCCAAAGTCATCGATTAGCTAGTTTGTAAACTTTGTTTTCCCAGTTCCTTTTGTTATGATTGTTTCCTCTCGAAACCACTACCTCGTGAAGCAACTATTCGGATACTTTTTTAAAAGAAATTATTTCACATCAGCCGAAACAAAGCACAACAACTAGTTTTAGTTACAGACCAACAACAGCTCAGCTTAAGCCATCAAATAGTTCCTTTAGTTTATGTTTTTATGGTTTCACATATTAACATCGCTTCGATACATCCACGCGTGATGTACTTAAGTCAGGCCAGGCACAGTGAGTTTCAGAAGTATTCTCAGTTGGGATATTAAAGTTCTGTGTCGCGCGTCCGTTTAGCACAAAAGACAGCAACTTAGTGTGTACAAGCTAGGAAAAAAGAAAAGAAAATACTAGTAACAGCTCGTGTCTCGTGGTGTTTGAGAGCTGGTTTATCTCTAATACTTAATTAAAATACAATTTTCAACCCATCCTAACAAACAATGTGTTTTGATTGTTTTGAGTAGAAATATCACCTAAGCCTGATTTTAAACAGACACATTTCCACCGCTAAACCATTCCACAGTGGGCTAAATGGGACTGAAAATTATAAATATGCAAAAATATCCGGGAAATCCGGGATGGTTTTATCGACCGCACGAAACGGCAAAGGGTCAATTCTGCCCCAATCTTCCATTTACAGGCAGGCAGGCAGGAGGCATCATGTGACCATCCGAGATGCACTTAACTTAAGTGAAAATGTCCCAAGAATCCAGTAAAAATCAGTCGCTATTCTACACTCAGCCAGAGCGGTCGCATTTGCGCTCGTGAACTGTTCGCTTTCTTCTGTGAGACGGTTGCGGCCCAAGGTCGTTCATTGTTCTAGTGCCAAACAAAATGAAAACTTTTCGCCAGAACTCCTGGTTTTTGACTTTAATGTCATGCCAGCGGTTCCCGAATTGGGGAAAATCCAGAACTTTCTGCAGCAGCAAGTCAAACTGGACATGTCGTCGGTGCGTAACCTGCAGGTGAACGTGTCGAGGAATCAGGTCATCATCGAGACAACAACGCCAGAACAAGCTTTCCGCATCGCTAGGGACCGCAATTCAAAGCACTTCATTGTGCATGAGAAGAAGCGGTTCCTAATTCCGATCTACGTGGAGGATGGCACTATCGAGGTTAAAGTCCACGATTTGCCACCTCGAATGCCAAATCATCTCATCGAGGATCAACTACAACAATACGGGAGATAACTTCAATCCACAACGAGGTATGGCGCGACTTCTTCCCGGTATCCCGAACGGGGTGAGGGTCGTGCGGATGAAAATCAAAAGCCGATACCGTCATTCGTCAAGATTGAGGCCCTCAATTTGAGGGTCTATCGGCGTACATTGTTCATAAAGAGCAAATTAAGACGTGTCGCTATTGTTCCCAAAAACTACATGCGGGGCAAAAATGCACAGTCGCATCAAAACACATGGACAGCAACAGAACCAGATCAGATGAAGAAGACGAAGACGACACCGTGAAAACAACAGAACCAGAAAAGAAGATTGACAACGATAACGCACCCGATTTATCGTTTCAAGATAGACACGAAAACGAACTACAAACACCATACACCGCAATCAACAGCAGCAACGAAAACGAAAATCCACTTCAAATAACGAAAGAACCATGCTTTGTTTATGCAGATACAAAAAACTGCTACAACTTGTTGGAAAAGAAGAAGAAGTTAAGAAGATTAAACCTGGCCCAAAAATGTATTAACAAGAAGCCAAATAAATAATTTTAAGCAAAAAAAAAAAGAATCCAGTAAAAATAACCACTTGCACCGCAAAAATCATCTAGACCCCATTTTACCTCAATTCCACTATAAAAGCATGTTTGGAAGATTCCAAATGTTAGGTCTGGTTTAAAAAAATCTGAAAATACCTTTATCGAAAGGATCAGGCAATTTTACAGCTATAACTATTTGCACTAGATAGTTTGAAATAGCAGCATTTTCAGCATTGTTTTCAGCATTAAAGCAGCCTGGCCTACTGCGTTGCTTCAACCGCAGAGAGGATTATGTGAACGGATCACATTTCACACAATCTACAGGGGAGGAAGGATGCGTGGACATTAGGGTGGTCCAAATCTGGGCTTTCTCGGGGCTACCCCCTGAAATCAAAGATTGATCCATCACTAGGCTAAGCTCCAAATTTGAGCTCATTCAATCGCTTGAAGTTTGTATGGGAAAAATCGTCAAAATGTATGGAGAAAAGCAACTGTTACAGTTTTTAGCCTGTGGAGGGCGCAATAGACGTCCAATCTTCATCAAATGTAAGACGTTCATTAATTTAGAACAAATTTCCCAAAAACACAAATTTTTTAGGAATTTTTGTTGAAATTTTGAAATTAAATTTATCTTTTTTCAACTTTTTTATAATAATTACATTTTTTTACATACTAAGTGGTATAACTGAACGCTCTTCATCTTTGTTGTATTTTTCGTTTTCTTATTAACTGATCACATTTATTTTATTTACTTTAAATTGTTTTTCTTTTCAATGCAATAATGTAAAACCATTTTTAATTTCAAAATTTTAAAAATTTCAGCAAAAAATCCTAAAAATATGGTGTCTTCGGGAAAGTTGTTCAAAATTCAATGAAGAATCTATATTTGAGAATTGATAGAGATTGGACGACTATTGCGCCCTCCACAGGTAAAAAAACTGACACAGTTGCTTTTTCCATACATTTTGACGAGTTTTCCCATACAAACTTCAAGCGATTAGAGGAAGGGGTTCCCGTGGTCAGAATGAGTTCAAATTTGGAATTTTGCCTAGTGATGGGTCAATCTTTGATTGCAGGGGGTAGCCCCGAGAAAGCCCGGATTTGGACCACTCTAGTGGACATACCGTTCTAAACGCTCCGAAAACGGTCATGGGGACAAGAAAGCGAGACAATATTGCACTCTTGGTGATCCAGGTAAAATACCTGTATTGGTGGTTTGTGGACATGGATGCGAGTGAGCAAAAAAAAAAAGGTGCGAATTCTACAATCAATTCTACAAAAATCAAAACACAAAAACAGTTTTCCGAATATTTTCGAAAATAAATTAAATCTTTAAATTTGTTTAAAAGTTTTGAGATCTTACTTATAAACTTTTAAACAAATTTAAAGATTTTTTTAATTTTTGAAAATATATTTGTTTTAAATCGGAAAACTGTTTTTGTGTTAAAATCAACGTGGCTATTGTAGAATTCGCACTTGCTAAGTCATCTTCCATCGGATGAGGAAGTAAAATGTCGGTCCCGGCCTTGGTTGTTAGGCCGTTAAATCATTCCAGGTGTAGGAGTCGTCTCCATGCCATAAGTACAAACAACACACCAAACCAAGCCTACTCCGGTGGAATCGCTGGCGGCGGTTGGACTCGCAATCCGAAGGTCGTCAGTTCAAACACTGGGGTGGAAGGTTCCTTGGAGTAGAAAGAGGTTTGGGTGCTCTCCCCATTCAAGCCTTCGGACTCCTAGGTTCGAGCAGAAACTTGCAATAGAGACCACAAAAGACCCGGGGGTCGTTAATGCGGGTGATTTGTTTTGATTGAAGTAATCTGGAGAGCAAAATTTCAAATAAACAGCAGCGGTAACGAAAGCAAGTCAGAGAGGGTGAAGAAAAGACCCAAGAAATCGTTCCCTATCCTTTGTTCTGCTGTTCGTAAAGCTGTTTCTTGACCCCTTTCCTTGGAAAGTGCGTACTGGCCCTATGTTTCGAAAAAAAAAAACAATTTGAAAAAGAAATCCATATTGTATTTCTCTATAGCTCCCTAAAACATATAAAATGCGTTTATTTGGAAATTGTTTTTTTGCGAAGAAATGTTAATCGAAAAATTGAAAAAAAACACCTGTACCTATTATGTTTTCTTATAAGCCTCATCAATACCTAAAAAAACAAATCGGTCAGAAAATTCCTCACAAAAGATACAGATATTCGAAAATTTATGTACCATTTTTTTAGTTGACAGCTGTCAAAATTGTATGGAAGCTTGTTTGGGTGAATTAATGACAGAAAATAGATTTGGTCATAGGAAGGCCCTTACAAAGTTACAAATTTTTTAAATCAATACCAGCATTTTAAATGGGTGTAATATTCAATGTTTGGCCCTTTTAAAATGTTAGAAAAACTGCAAATATTTCGCTATAATCAAACTTTCGGTGGCTATATCTTGAAAACGGAGTCCTTTATCAAAAAATCTGTAAAGTACTTTTCGATTTCAAATTCATTTTTGCATTAAAAAATAATGTCAAATTTGTTTTTGCATAAAACTTCGATTTTTTCCAAAAATCACTATTTTTTTCAAAAATTCATAACTCGGCGGCAGATTTTTTGACCATGTTTCTCTATGGCTCAAAAGTTGCGGATTTTTATCCCCTAAAACATATAAAAAAATCTCGAAAATCAAAAAAATAGGATTTTGGGAAATTGAGTTTTAGTGAAAAAAGTTGATTAAAAACCTGCAAAAAAAATTCCGTGTACCTATTTTTTCTCAAAAGTCCTCAACAATACCTACAACTTTGCCGAAGACACCAAATGGATCAGAAAATTCACTCAAAAGTTACAGCTGTTTGAATATTTACATACCATTTTTGTATGGACAGCTGCAAAAAATGTATGGAGACTTGTAAGGGTGAACCAATGACACAAAATAGCATATTTGGTCATAGGGAAGGCCCCCACACTGTGGTAATGCTACAGGCATAACCATCATGACGAAAAACTTAATTTTTTTATGGTTATTAATATTTGAGTTTCTTGGTCAATAACGAAAGAGATATTTCTTATAAGGTCTATTTATTTCTGCTCAAAGATTGTCTCATGTTATTTTGACGTTGGATAACGGGGCCTATCCCCCCACCGTAAAGTTTGATACCCATATTCCCCCAACTCCTATGGTTCCGCAAATGTCCCCCTATCGGAACACCCCCGGGGCCTCCGGCCACTTCAGGTGGTGGCCACTACTGCCAAAATGACAAATTCCATGTCCAGTATCAAAAACCGTAAAGTTTGATACCCATATTCCCCCAACTCCTATGGTTCCGCAAATGTCCCCCTATCGGAACACCCCCGGGGCCTCCGGCCACTTCAGGTGGTGGCCACTACTGCCAAAATGACAAATTCCATGTCCAGTATCAAAAACCGTAAAGTTTGATACCCATATTCCCCCAACTCCTATGGTTCCGCAAATGTCCTCCTATCGGAACACCCCCGGGGCCTCCGGCCACTCCAGGTGGTGGCCACTACTGCCAAAATGTCAAATTTCATGTCCAGTATCAAAATCCCTAAAGTTTGATATCCATATTCCCCCAACTCTTATGGTTCCGCAAATGTCCCCCTATCGGAACACTCCCGGGGCCTCCGGCCACTCTAAGTGGTGGCCACTACTGCCGAAATGTCAAATTTGTCAAAGAGAGTTAAGAGATTCCGTCAACCCTCGCGACCTTCCTTGGTTCCGTCCCGCAAAATCTCCATGGCAACGTCGTCCGATCGTTGATTCCTCGTGGCTGGTTTCCTCCTCGGTCCCGCATCAGCAATAGCAGGAGCTCCTTCCAAGCCGGCGCCCAAAATTGATTTGACTTGATTTTGGATCGGCACCTCCTTTTATATCAAATCGTGATGGCGTTTAGCTACTCTTACGAAGCAGCAGCACTTTGTGTCAAGGCCAAACGCAGACAAGGCTTTGGGGGCGGAGTCAAGAGAGAGAGTGTGCGCGTGTGTGTGTTGTGTGCGTGCTTGCTTGCTGTGTGGAAGCAATTTTATAAATTTAAACTCAGTTTTTAAGTGCTTCAACTAAATTTCATGGCCATTAATAAGGTATAGTAAGAATGCGTGAAATCTCCCCTTTCGTTTGGTGGGTACTACTTTTACGTGTGTTGAACAGGAGCTGAGATATTAATGTTACAAATGTTGCAGTCGTGTTTAATTTCTTTTCGTTACATTTCGCTCCGCGAAATTTTGGATTGCTACCCTGTATAGAGCCCTAAGACGAAGTTCTTCGTCAAAATACAAATAAAATCCATTTCCGGTTTTGGTAGAGAATTGCTCACTTACCTTATCATTTGGATTCTGCCAGCAGCATACTTGTTAAAGAAAGAACGTCGCGCGTGCTAGCATAAATGTTTCTTCATACGTTATTAGTAAAACATGTTTACCAGCCCAAAGCACCCGCAACTTATTAAAATTTCACAGGGACGTCATCAACGACACAGGCAAGAAAACTTCGAAAGCATTAATGATGAAAACTAAACTTTTTTATGCCCATTTCAGCAGCGCGTCTCAAATGTCTTACACATCTTTTTCTTCTTCTTTATAGATTTAAACAACATGCTCTCTCGTTAACAATCGCTCTTTTTCATTCTGTACAACTCACTTGTGTAATGAACGAGAAAAAAAAAATGAAAAATGCTTGAACCAATATAGAACACAATCAACAAAAAACACTATTCTGAGTCTCACTCACTTTGTCCATTTTTCGCTGTTCCGGTTGCTTTAAAAAACAATTTTTTTTTCTACATTAATATAAAATAGTCGCCTCTGCTCTATCATTTAGTTAGAGTGCCATTGTGCTATCACGTGTTTGCTAAGTTTTCTTCTTTTTGTTTCTGGTTAGGAGACGTTTTGCTTATTCTCTTTTCTCTTATTGGGGGGTAAGCAATTACTCGGGGCGGGGGCTAAGGTAATGTTGTTTCACTTGTAATAATGCTAATAGACACCGTTTTGACACAAACACGCACGCACGCACGAACACACGCTAGCTAGCTAGTGATGATGATAATTTCTCTTCTCACACTATGGCTGTTTTTACCAAACAGGACTGTGAGTTGTTGCCGATCGACCCGTCCAGGCTGTCCAGGTCGAGCGCGGTGTCGATCATGGTCGATTCCTGCAGCAGTCGCAACCGGCTGGAACCGGTCAGGAAGGAGTTGTTTGTGGTACCGTTGTTGCTATTACTACTGGTGCCGTTTGTCGTCGTCGTCGTCGTAGTCGGTGAAGACTGAATGATCACGTTAGGGTCCAACGTTTTGATCACGTTCTTCATCTCGATGGCCGTGATTGGCTGGGAGCTCTTGAGGGGTGGCAAATGGGCGATCGTAGGGGGCACGACAACGGAGTCCAGCAGGTTGTTGGAGGCCGCCGCCGCCACCGATTGCGCCGTGGACTTTGCGCTGTTGCTGGCGAACGAACTCGACATCACGGGATCGTCCAGATCCAGGTCGAGGTCGCTCGTGATGAAGGAAGCATTGAGCTCGTCAACCGCGGCCACCGCACTAAAATTACTCTTACCTACGCTATTACTGCTAGGCAGCTGCTGTTGCTGCTGCTGGTGGTGAAATTGCTTCCACTGGAAGCACTGTGCCGGGTTTGGCCAGCTGACGTTCCCTTGCCGGCGGAACTGCCACTGCCAATGTTGGAGTACACGTGCAAGCTCGGATCGTTGGGAATATTACTGTAGACGTTCTCGTGCCCACTTATGCTGGACACCATCATAATCTCGTCGACGTTTTGCATCGACTTGTCGCCGTCGGCCGGCGTCGTGGCCAGAGACAGCTTCCCACTGGCGGATTCCCGGTACAGATTGCTGTAGCTTCCGCTCAGGTTCGCCATCTTGGATAGCGAAGTCGCGCCCAGCGGTGGCGGCTCCATGTCGACGATCGTGTTGTCCTCGTCCAGCACCAGGGTGGTCACGGTCGTGTCCTCAATTGCCGATATGTTGTTGCCGGAAGAAGTGGTCGCCAGCGGAGCCTCGTTCTCGACTAGGTGCGCTATGCTGTTGGATTTCTCTGCAACAGATAAAAAGATTCAACTTGTAATCATTGGAAATTTCAAAACAAATTTAAAAAAACTAAAGACTACAAAGCATTCATAGCAGTTACAAAAGGTGTTAATGGACTAGGCAAACTACGGCGAAATTTGGTTTAGTATCAGCGAGGTTTTTTAGATTGTTTAGTTAATGGGTAGATTTTAGAAAATTATCCAATACTCCATCAATATTTACAACTTGTGGTAGCTTCCAAGATGCGCACAACGTTACTGATTAGATTGTTGCTAACGAGAGAAGCTTAAACCAAGTTTGCTACGGTATGAATGGATGAAACTTAACATGAACATAAACCAGGATAATTGTCTTTTTTTATTTTCAAAATTAAGAAATAACATGCGTTCAACAGTTAGGGAAGAAAAAAACGCACAATGGCCGTTCTAAAAAATTAACCGAAAAAAATCTGTAAAAATAGAGAAATACACGTCTCTACTTGTTTTGAAACGTTGATTTAGATCTGTGTCGAGATATGTAACCACGCCAGTTCTCTATACAAACTTTTATGCAATGGTTTTGAACTTTAAAAAAAGAATCAACAATAAGATGATCCCGGGTACATCAAACCTTATACATGCCCATGATTTGTTATGAAGTGTCAACTTTTTTATTTTCTTTTGTAGCACTTTTTGAAAATTCCAACAATCATACATTTTTTGACAGCAATTAGGGAAATATGCCCATTTTAAGCCTAATAAGCGGTCGTGTTTGCATGATGCTGGATAATCTAGAGTCTCCTTTGAATTTTACTAAAACCAAGTACACCAACGAGTAGAGCAACTTTTTGTGAACATTTCTGTTTATTTTCACTTTTATTAAAAGTTATGCTATTCCTTTTACAAGCATTTAAAAAATATTTCAAAAATGCATTCTAATCAGTCGAGTGCATTGGGCCACGCCCGTTTTTCTATTTCAGCTTAGTTCTTTTTTTCTTCCAGCTCTCTTTTGGGTCTGCTTAGTGCTACCAAAATTGATGAAATTTTAAGCGAACACTCACGAAAAGTAGTATTCATAGCGAAAGTTTCCTGGCAGCACTTGCTCACTGTAACAGGCGCTGCACCAGCATGTTGGTGGTGTTGGTGGCCACCCTTTGTTCTTTATTTGCCTTCGCTCCTCGCTCGGTTTTCTTCAGCCTTCGATTGGAATGGATATTCAAAATTGAAACGTCAAAAGACTTAGCGCGTTTGTTTTTTTGTTGGTGCTTGCTAATTATTTACATTTTCGGGATTAATTTTCAAGTGACTGACTAAGTAATGGTCAAAAGAACATGTTGCCGGTAGTTGGAAGCAATTTTATATCTTAAGCGCTTTGAAATCGTTAGCGCAAGTGAAAAGATATTGATGGCGACTTTTGTTAAGCAGTTAACCTCTGATCTTGCGTGTGGATGTGTGTGCCACCAAAATGATGAGAAATGGTCTCGCAAAATAGAAATTATGATCAAAAGTGCATTAAATTTGATCTTTTTGGCCAGTAAGTGGCATAAATTTGCGTGCTTACTCGAGGCGGTGCTGTTGCTGGTAAGTTTATAGCATGAAAAGTATTTTTGGAGCTTTAATCGAGCATCATACTCTCCATATGACGAAGATAGGTGTTTGATTAGAAAGGGTATATTTCCCCTATATACAACAAAATTCAAAACGATTTATAATAGACATGAATTATGAAATTTATGAACATAAATCAAAATATAATGATCAAAAATTTAAAATATAAAACATTTCTCGGATTAGTTTTCAAAAAGCCATAAGAGCCATTGGTAAACAAAGTCCTTTTTGCATCGGAATTCAATCTAGTTACTTAAAACCAATGTCAAAAATGCTCGAGGTTGTTCATCTACACGTCTTTCAAGTGCCTCAAACTGAAAATAAATGAAATTTTGTTTCATTTTGGAGATAAACGAAAAATTAGTGTCAGAGGTCACGTTGGCTCTTACGGCTTTTTGAAAACTCACCCGAGATTTAAATTAAAAAAAAAAACAAAATTAAGAAATTAAAAAAAATCTAAAAAAATCATTCAACATTTCAAAAAATAAAAAATAAATTAAAGAAAATTAAACATAGATATTTTAATTCCAAAAATTAAAAAAAAATACGAAAAACTGAAATATTTTGAATGTCCCAAATAAAATTCATAACAAAATAATTAAAAACCAGTGCACAGTGTTGTTACGGAAGAGTCGGAAAAAATCACTTAAAGGCTAGTATGGAGCTCGGAAGGAACGTAAAACTTGACAAAGAAAAAAACGATCATGAAACGGTCAAGGAAGGAGTGTGGAACTGCGGAATTGACTCATGAGGTCGAATATTTAAGCGAAATAAGGGGAATTATACCCTTTTTCAGCCTTTTTTCTATTATCGGTCTATCAGCACCTTGATCATGAATTACAGCTTTCATAAAGTATTTTTGACTGTTCCAAAGTAATAAATAGCTCAAATAAAAGTGAGCAAGCAACTCTTCATTGTTGATACATCTGAAAATATTGATTTAAGAGGCAGTATTTGTAGATTCTGCTCGGTTTGTTCTAGAGGTCGTATCGAGGTGCTCCGATTTGGATGAAACTTTCAGGGTTTGTTTGTCTATACATGAGATGAACCCATGCCAAATATGAGCCCTCTACGACAAAGGGAAGTGGGGTAAAACGGGCATTGAAGTTTGAGGTCCAAAAAATATGAAAAATCTTCAAATTGCTCGCATTTCCGTAAACCTTCATCAATTCCAACTCTCTTAGATGCATTCGAATGGTCTTTTGAAGCCCTTCAAAATGTGCTTTAGACATCCAGGATTGGTTTGACTTTTCTCATAGCTTTTGCAAATTACTGTTAAAAATGGATTTTTTTAAAACCTTAATAACTTTTCCCAACAGCCTCCAACACCCATACTCCCATAGGTCAAAAGTTAGGGAATTTCATGGACTATAAGCCTACGGTATTAACTTTTTGGCCAATTGCAGTTTTTCTCATAGTTTTACGGTTTTTCTAGAACAAACATTTTACAACGTTAGTTTTTGCCCTGTATGCCGAGAAGACGGCACTTTTTGGTCTCAATTTTGTTATATTCGGAATCCTCGGACAATTTCACGTAAGTTAGAAGTATTGGAGTTGTAATATTGCTTTAAAAAATAATTAAATAAAACATTTTTGAAAAAAGAAATAGATCTTATTTACCCTGTGATCAAGACGTCAAATGCTGTATCAAGTAGGCGAAAACTTGTTTTACCCTTAATCCGACAAAATGCTAAATAATATTTTAATTAATTCTAAATGGCATTTTTTACAATCAAATTCAAAATTTTTGTTCTAGAAAGATCGTAAAACTATGAGAAAAACTGCAATTGGCCAAAAAGTTAATACCGTAGGCTTATAGTCCATGAAATTCCCTAACTTTTGACCTATGGGAGTATGGGTGTTGGAGGCTGTTGGGAAAAGTTATTAAGGTTTTAAAAAAATTCATTTTTAACAGTAATTTGCAAAAGCTTCGAGAAAAAGTCAAACCAATCCTGGATGTCTATAGCACGTTTTAAAGGGCTTCAAAAGACCATTCGAATGCATCTAAGAGAGTTGGAATTGATGAAGTTTTACGGAAATGCGAGCAATTTTAAGATTTTTCATGTTTTTTGGACCTCAAACTTCAAAGGCCGTTTTACCTCACTTCCCTTTGTCGTAGAGGGCTCATATTTGGCATGGGTTCATCTCATGTATAGACAAACAAACCCTGAAAGTTTCATCCAAATCGGAGCACCTCGATACGACCTGTTTCACATCGGTGAAAAACTCGCTCTTAATAGCGGAAAACGGCAAAAGTGATGAGAATGGATCGAACGGCTAAGAGTAATAAAAATGGGTATATTTCCCTCATGTTTTTTTTCCGAATTTCTATATGACTCAAAAAATGCTACAAAGTTATCAGCTTTTATGAGTTTACTTTTAGAATTCAACAATTTCAGGATAAGAAGAAAAAATCAAGAATTCAAGAATGCGAATTTAATAATTTTAGATTAAATTTTCAAAAGGTCCTATCTGCATAAGAAACCCATGACGGATAGGTTGTTTTGAAAATTTAATGTAGAAATTAAGAATTTATGATTTCTAAAGTTAATAATTCAAAATTTCATAATTTTAAAGTTTTTAGGAAAAATAAAAATTAAGTAATAAAATTTGTAATTTTTATAAGAATTTAAGAATTTAAAAAATAAATCAAGATGTTTTCAAAATTTTAATTCAGGATTTTAAAATAAATGGAAAATTTCAGAATTCCTAAGTTTATTTTTACTTAAAATTTACAACTTTGAATTCTTCAGGTTTTAAATATTTTTGTATTTGAAATTGTTGTTTTAATTTTTTATTAATTTTAGCATTCCGAAATTTTGATTATTTTAATCTAATTTTTTGGATTAAGTTCGTGGCAAACATAATGTGACTTTTTATTTAGAAATACATAAAACTTTTATTTTTGTTTTATTCATGCCTGAAGTAAGGAGATATAGAATGACATGCGGATGCGGACAATGCTCTTTAATGAATTGTCTATTTTTCTACAGAAACGAAAGTTTTTTTTTTTCATGTCGATAATAGCTACACCATACCTTCTGAAACGTTCTGAGCATCTTGTTATCGCTAGTAATTAACTCAATCTCAAGTAACATTCTAATACAAATGCAAGAGGATGAAAACACATATGTTTGTTTGCTATTCTGCACATTCAAAAAGCACTATAATTTCTAAACAGCGCAATGCTTGATGAGCGAACGAAGCATGAGAATGAGTCCCAAATTTAATGTTACGAAATTGGCATGAAGTGAACGAAAACATGTGATGAGAGAAAACATAAATCATAGGCAATTCAAATATATTCGCGAGCCAAAACTGCCAATACGCGTTTGCTGCTGTATACATTTTCTATGCTGCTGGGACGTTATTGTTGAAGTATAGTGTTGAAGAGTATAGGAAGTAAAGTAAAGAGTGAAAACAAGTTAAAGCAAAACAGCGAAACACTCACCGCTGACTTGAGTCACGTTCTGTGCGTTTGGCAACACTGTTTTCTCTCTTTTTTTTTTGTTAATTGTGGGACTGGTTGTGGTTTTGGTTTGGATTGGTACTTCAACAATAATAGAGAAAGATTGGGGTAAAGTTTTGGTTTTGGTCGTTCAAACGATGCTCTTTTATTGTATTGTATTTTGCCCACTCGCCCGCATCACATGCGGCGAATCAACTGCATTCTATATCCTGTGAGTATTGTTTTACATCACTTGCCTCGTCACAAGAGAGAACGTTTATAAAAATCGTAGATTTAACTTCCGTTCTTCGGATCCTTTCACTTGGTGAAATATACATGCTTTTGTCTCTTGTTCCCTCAACTAACAAATGGAGAATTATTTTGCTGAATTGTATCCTTTATTCGCAAACGAGTAAATGTAAATAAATTTGTTTTTTTTCCGCAAATTCTACCATCTATAATATAATGTAATATCATAAAGTTGTAACAATCGTCGTTTTAAACGTAATTTTTTTTTTTTGTTAAATCAAGATTCTGTTTTTATTTCCATTGCACCTTTCTAGAGAGCAAAAACTTATCGTTGCGTTGTGTTTGTCAATTAAACCGTTTCTGTCTACTGCATAATATCGCAAGAGTTTCGTAAACTACGTAGATTTGTTTGCAAAATCGAACCTTTTTTCAAAAAACCGAACAACGCCTGAATCAGCACAACCAACATCTCTCATTGTATTATTTGGTACGAGAAATAATCCAGTTGTCTTTGGTAATGGATTTCCGTTGCTAAAATTTGCTAATTTTCATTCTAAAATATCATTATTGCCGAGTTTCAATGTTTCAAGATTTGTTGGTACTACAAAATAAATTAGCTTGAAAATCTAAAAAGCACTAGTTGTTAAAAGCGGTCTATTTGTATTTAAAAGTTTTACGGATGGAAGGGAGAACAGTGTTAAAACGTGAATAGTTGATTTTCCATCAATCTCTGCCCAAATACAAAATCTATGATTCAATTCCAGTATAGAAAATTACGCTCCTTTCTTCACATTTCCTACCATCACATCACATTCCTTGTTAGTTACTTTCTGTTCGCTTTATATCATTTCTCTTTTTTCTTTCATAAGACATTACCATTTGTATCTGTTCAACAGTATAAATCGTAGCTGCAAAGTTTTATTTACTTGCTCTATTAGTCTAAACGAGGGGAAGAAATGGAATCTTTGTGTCCTGTGTAACCAGTGTGGAAGCTCTGTCAAAGCTTCGTTTATTTTAAATTTATCTGTTTCTATCTTGCCGGAAGTTGACCTCTGATCCCTCTATTTCCAAACCAAAAAACAAAAAACTGTGAAACCGGAATGCATCAACTATGTATACTCTATCATCCAGCTGTCCTGCAGTGTGGTGATGGTTCCGAGTAGTTTCGGAATATTTGTTTTGGAATAATTGTATACGCCACATACTGGTAAAGCACACAAAACTTAGGAAACAAAATGGTACTAAAGCTACAGCGGAAACAACAAAAAAAAAGTAGCGTAAAAAGCACTTGCTCAAACTCAAAATGCATTTTTAGAGGTTTTGTAATTTTTTGTACCACCTCGGACGATAGGTTGTCTTTGAGTGAGTTGCGTCGGCAGCGGAGAATTATCGAAGATGTAATGAAAACTAAGCAGAACACATCGACCAGCAGCACACGTCGAGCATAGGAATCATTCTGCAAATTTCTGCGGTTGCAGCTAAATTTCAATCCATTCTGTCGCACGCAAGCGACGCATTAGATTGTACTTGCTCCTTCCGGTGTCATTGTCCAATGCACCAAGTGATTTGTTGACATTTTTCGGCATCCTCCGAAAACGCCAAATCATACCAATTTGTTGCCGGATCTTTTCCTGAAGACGATCCAGCAGCAGCTTTGTACTGGTTTGACGTTTGCGGAGGGTTCCGAAAGGTTTGGTTATGTTCTGATTGCAAAAGACAATGTCACTGCTTGCAAAAAAAAAATCGCATGTTTTGTTAGAGTTTTGACGGATTTGACCAGTAGCTTGACCTGGCTCTAACAGGAAAGGGGGAGGAGGGGGGGGGGGGGCACACTCATAGGAAATATTTTGATTACGATGTTTGTGAATGACCCCTTGGACAAATTTAGAACAAATTTCTGTCGAAGGGGGAGGGGGCACAGGACCCAAGCCCCTCCCCTGGTACCGCCAGTGAATTTGACACTCAATAGCATGAGTTGTAGAGGAGGCTCTACAGTGCGATGCTGTTGTGATTGGTTTACACTTGTTCATACTGCTTTGACAGTTTGAAAAACGTCAACAAAAAAAATCCTAAGCCTCAACACACGATAGAAAATTCGGCTATTAATTAAGTGAAATTTAAATAAGTTTTGGAAGATTTATTGGAACCACCGGAGCCAAAGGAAGCGTCCTTTTTTTACGCAACGCAAAAAAAAAGATTTTTTGCAATTCCGTCGTGAAACTACTTACTTTTCCTGTCATTCTTGAACGACGAAATAGCCTACTTTTCTGTACCAAAAATAACAGAATCGAATAGCAACACTTTTCAAAATAAATGCTGAAAAGTTCTACTTTTCAGCACTCAAATGGGTGCTGAAAAGTTGAACTTTTCAGCACTTGTTTCGAAAAGTAACACTTTTCAACATTTTTTTGATTTAAACGATTTATTGACAAAATACATGAAAATTTGACATAAAATTTCACTCAGTGTGTGTTTTTTGGAATTGCAAAAAATGTTGTATGGAACTCGTTGCAAAACTTGATTTTTTCAGCACTCTTCGTATTTATCCAACTCGGTGAACCTCGTTGGATAAATGTACGACTCGTGCTGAAAAAATCCTCTTTTTGCAACTTGTTGCATAAACTACTATTTTGACCCCCCCCCCCCCCCTCGTAAAAAACATTCCATACAAATTTTAAAATTTTTGTATGGAGCGTAATACGGCCTTTTACGCCCCCACCTCCCCCTCCCCCCAACTGTTTTACGCAAAAAAACGCTTCCAAAGTCACGTTTTTTGTGCATTTCTGCACGCACGAAAGGCGAAATAAGCGACGGCACCGGGTCGTTCTGTGAGGACTTCCAGACGTGAACTAAACTGCCAACACACCGAATGTTACGTTTTGATGGAAATATCCACAATAAAAAGCACATTTTGATAGAAATTCCTTGTACCAGAAGGTCTTTTTAAGAAATGAAATAAAAAACAATGTAACAACTCCAACAACCTACCGTCCGTGGTTCTCGTTTTTAAGCAGCGTAGCGCACCCTCCCTCTCGCTATAACCCAACAAAAGCGATCACGCTGCCCTTCCTCTCTCTCTCTCTTTCGACCAAAACTTATAAAAAATTACAAAACTAAAAATGCAATATGTGTTATGTTTCGTTGGTGGCGTCCTCGTGTATCGAATTGAGATCGAAGTTGTTGAACTTGTACTCGTACACGTTAGAGAAGCGCTGCTTGTCGACGACGACAGCTGCGGCCGCGCCCCGTCGCTGTGCATACGGACTGTTACTGCTGGTTCCTGCGCCTGTTCCTCCTCCGTCAACTCCTCCGCTACCGCCACTACCACCGATCGTTCCGCCGTAGTTCGGGTAGGACGACGATGCGCTGCCGTACTCGTCACCGTGGTTACTTCCAAACCCGATCGAGGAGGCCAGCGTTCCGGTGCTGACGACGCTGCTCCGATTGCTCTGCGCGCTCCAGAACGTGGGCGTAAACTGGCTAAAGGATGACGCCTGCGGTGACACCGGGTTCTGTACGTGCTGCTGCTGGTGATGATGCTTTTTGAACAGTTTGTAGCTTTTGTGGTGATAGTTTTTGCTCTTCTGAAGCATCGGATCCAGCTCGCTGCAGCTCGGGCTGGCACAGCGGTTCCGCGGACTGCTGGGACACGTGTGCGGCAGCGAATTGCTGTACTGCAGCTGCTGCTGGTCGGAGATCGTGTCGTAGCTGTTCAGGTAGGAAGACGAGCCCGACGGAAGCATCATGTTGCTGCGCTCTAGCGACGACGTGCCGGAAGTGGTCGACGAGTTGATGGTAGTGGTAGAGCTCGAGGAGGACGACGAAGAATCGGCCGCAGCGCCAACCGCTGAAGGTGCTAGAACGTTACCGTGCGACGGTGCCTGCAACGGCAGCAGCGTTTGTGTTTGCGGTGCGTTACAGCTATTGAGACTATTGGTACTGGAGGCGTGACTGTAATAGGGTGGATAGTTCGAATAGAACAGCTTACTGGACTGATCGTGCAGATGCAGGTCGTGGGATGACTTTCTACCGATAGCGCGATTCTTATGATACGGATACCTGGGCAAGGTCAGATTGATGTTGATATTGATTTGCTGCTGCTGGAGTTGCTGCTGCTGCTGCTGGTGATGCTGGGGAAGAAACCTTTGCTGGGGTTGCGCTTGAAGCTCCCCACCCTGGAGAATCGCCGGCGAAACCTGCGGAACAAGCTGGTTCTGACTTTCACTCATGCCGACGCCGTTGTTAGCATTGTTGTACGTATTGTACTTGGACTGCGGAGCGAAATACTTGAAATTGGTCGGAATCGGCACTGCCGGCAGGTGGTGTTGTTTCGGTTGCGGTTGCAAGTAGTTGCGTGGATGTTGATAGTTGTTAGAGGTTTGGTTATTGGTAGTGGACATTGAGGGCGTGTTGTTGAAGGCAGGAGGCGTGACGACATTCGACAGATTCACATTGCATGTCGCGGAATGGTACAGTTGCGATTGAGTTTTTTGCGAAAGATTTACATAAGACAATGAGAGATTATTGTACTGTGATGGAGATTGTGATAATTGGAGATGTTTAATTTGGCTACTATTATTATCGCTAGTGGTGTTAGCTTGGTTCGAGTTAGTCACATTCAGATTGGTTAGGTTACTGATACTGCTAGGTGAAGATTTGAGTGATGGTGACTTACCATTCTGTAAGTTATCGTAGCTTCGTTGTCGAAACACGCCCGCATTCGAGCTTTGTGTTTCATTCTGGGGGAAAAAAAGAAAAAACAGAGTTATTTGAATAGACCAAGTCATTGCTTTTAATGTAAATTTTCTCTAAATCCGAATTCAATTTTGTTAGCTTTCTATTGATAAGATACGCAAAAATATGCATTTTTGGCCCTCCTCCTGTAGACCCTTGACTAATTCCTTCGGACATTCTGCTTTCGTTCAACCTCACTTGAAAGAATGAGCGCATCGCAAAGTCACTCACACACAGCGTTGCCACACGTACAGATATTTGAGTACATATACATAGCTCAAATATATTTTATTCATATGATTTCAGCAATAATTGATTTATTCCATATTTTTTTTTTATCTTATTCAGTTTGGGAAAATAATGTTTAGGTTAACTCGCCTTCGTCCCTCTCACCAGAAACACATTAGAGCAGTTCTCTACGGAATCGGTCTTTTTTCTTTAATTTTAATTTTTGTATTTTTTAATCCGGCTGAAACTTTTTTGGTGCCTTCGGTATGCCCAAAGTAGTCATTTTGCATCATTAGTTTGTCCATATAATTTTCCATACAAATTTGGCAGCTGTCCATACAAAAATGATATGTGAAAATTCAAAAATCTGTATCTTTTGAAGGAATTTTTTGATCGATTTGGTGTCTTCGGCAAAGTTGTAGGTATGGATATGGACTACACTGAAAAAAAATTATACACGGTAAAAAAAATTTGGTGATTTTTAATTTAACTTTTTGTCACTAAAACTTGATTTGCAAAAAAACACTATTTTTAATTTTTTTTATTTTTTGATATGTTTTAGAGGACATAAAATGCCAACTTTTCAGAAATTTCCAGAATGGGCAAAAAATCTTTGACCGAGTTATGATTTTTTGAATCAATACAGATTTTTTCAAAAAATTGAAATATTGATCGCAAAAATTTTTCAACTTCATTTTTCGATGTAAAATTGAATTTGCAATCAAAAAGTACTTTAGTGAATTTTTGATAAAGTGCACCGTTTTCAAGTTATAACCAATTTTAGGTAACTTTTTTGAAAATAGTCGCAGTTTTTCATTTTTTAAAATTAGTGCCCATGTTTGCCCATCTTTGAAAAAAATATTTTTAACATTTCAAATGGGCGTTATATTGAATGTTTGGCCCGTTTGAAATGTTAGTCTTGATTTAAAATTTTTGAAAATATTTTTTTTCGAAAAGATCGGAAAATTTCACGAATGTTTCATATATTAACATTGTAAATCGGACCTATAGTTGCTGAGATATCGACATTAGAAAATGGTGGGTTATTTGGGTGAGACTTAGAAAACATCAATTTTCCTGTTTCCTTTCCTTTGCATGGCAATATCTCATTAAATATGGGTCGTATCAACAAAGTTCAATAAAGCAAAATATAGAGAATTTTCTCAGCTTTTCAAAAATATTTTTTTCAAAGATGGGCAAACATGGGCACTAATTTAAAAAAATGAAAAACTGCGACTATTTTCAAAAAAGTTACCTAAAATTGGTTATAACTTGAAAACGGTGCACTTTATAAAAAAATCACTAAAGTACTTTATGATTCAATTTTACATCGAAAAATGAAGTTGAAAAATTTTTGCGATCAATATTTCAATTTTTTGAAAAAATCTGTATTGATTCAAAAAATCATAACTCGGTCAAAAATTTTTTGCCCATTCTGGAAATTTCTGAAATGTTGGCATTTTATGTCCTCTAAAACATATCAAAAAATAAAAAAAAATTAAAAATCAGTGTAGTCCATATCCATACCTACAACTTTGCCGAAGACACCAAATCGATCAAAAAATTCCTTCAAAAGATACAGATTTTTGAATTTTCACATATCATTTTTGTATGGACAGCTGCCAAATTTGTATGGAAAATTATATGGACAAACTAATGATGCAAAATGGCTTCTTTGGGCATACCGAAGGCACCAAAAAAGTTTCAGCCGGATTAAAAAATACAGAAAAAATCGAATGACCGAAATCTCAGAGAATTGCTCATTAGCGCAGAGCACATTCGTTTGACATTTTACCAAAAATCCGATAACCACCCCCATGACTGCATTCAAATGATTGCTGTCACCACGCAGCATCACAAGAGCAAGAAAGAGAGTGATTGAAAAAGCATGTGCCTTCATGTCGGGCGGCTGCTTGAATGCCGAGCTCGGTTTTGTGCGACTGACGGACGCTTCGTAATGACGCTGCGCCTTCAAATAGCGTTGTCGATGATGAATGCTGACTGAAAGCACTTTCAATGGAGCATTTCCATTCGAGCATTTTTTGCTTTTTTCTACAATGTATTTCTTATGGAGCGAACTGTCAAAAACTGCTCGACTGCGTGTACTCCATTATAGCCCAGTTAGTGCATCTCCAGCGCTGGTGGCAAACATTGGAGCAAATCAAATTTGCACCCGACGTCAACCCCATCGCGGTAGCAAAAATTGAATCAAGAACGTGAAAAAATAAAAAAAAATATTATTTTTCCTTCAAAAATTAAAAAAAAAAACCAAAAAAGTTTAAATCATTGAAAAAAATATAAAATTACGAAAATTTAAAAAAATTAAATGAAAGGAATAAAATCATTCAAAAAATTAAAATAGTAACATAATTTAGAAAAATTTAAAAAAATTATAAAAAATTACAAATTCAAAAAAGAAACAAAAAAACTTCAAAAGTTAAAAAAAAACAATAATTACAAAATTTGAAATAATTACACAATTAAAAAAAGTAAGCAAAAAATATATTTAATCCCAAATTAAAAAAAAAAAAACAAAATCTAAAGATTTTTTTTAAATACCGTCCAGACTCGATTATCCGAAGGTTTGTATGGGACTTCGGATAATCAAATCACGAACCAAAAAAAAAAAGGTTTTTTATCTTTTTCTTGTTTAGAACATTAAATTAGAGTTCTGCGACCCCATTTTTGTCAAATTTGAATTGTTGATTGCCTATTAATAAATAAAATGCATTTTGTCACCGCCATATTGGCCTCCATCTTGGTTTAAAAAAAAAAATAAATCACTTTAGCGTAGGTTAGGGGTCATACTAAAGCTCCACATAAAAAACTAAGAAAACAAAAGAACCTTTTTTCAATTTGTGGATTTCAGATTTTTTTAATTTTTGCATTAAATTTTTTTGACATTTTTAATTAATTTTTTTTAATTATTCAATTTTTGAATTTTGTTCATGTTTGCTCACACCAACCAGAGCAGACATCCTAAAATCTCCGAAACACACATTCTAAACTTTGCTCCCGGCTTGCCGGTGCTTGTTGGGTATCAGAAAATGAGTACCCGAAAGGTACCGACACATGTTTTTATTCTACAGATGAACTAGAGATCAAATTTGGTACCTGCTTTGATACGCGCGGTGGGAGACTCGGTGGCATGCTCGGGAGCAAATTTGGTGGGAGTCAAATCGGGTAGCAAATTGTTGAACTCTCTACATTTTCAAAAATATGTATTCTTTGAAATTTTCAATAGGATTAAAAAGTTTTATAAACTTTTAGTACTTCAAGGCATGAATCAACGCATAATTATTGATTTTGAAGGTAAACGAGGACAAAAAACGAAAAAAAAAACCCATATTTGTCCTAAAGCGACGGGAATGATGGAGTTTTTTCAAGGTGGCAGATTTGATCTCAGTATTCATAAGACGGGTGCACACAGATGCCTTTAAAAAGCAGACAAAAGTCAATAAACAATAACAAAGCAAAATAGTCGAGGGTTCAGTAAATGCAAAAATAAATGTCAACGAATAAAACATATTTTTGCGTTTTCATGAAATTTCATGTCAATTTCAAAGGATTTTCAAGGGTATGCTTTTTGAGTTAATAAAAATGTGGCAATGAATTGAAAACTATTGATAAATCCTACACTGTTGAAATTATATTATCAATATTTGTCTTATTGTTGTCATCTTTGCTACGTTGAGTTTTAACGAAGGGTAATACATATAGCAATCCTTACCTCTAAACTGTACGGTTTGTTCAGCGTATCGTGTCCGGGCTGCATCACGACCAGCGGCGGCACCGGCGCGCTGTTGTACTTGTCCGGCGGTTGCATCTGCGTCCGATACTCGTCCGTCACGACTCCTCGTCTGATGATGCGCGAACAAAAACAAAAAACAACACACAAAAAAAAACAAAAAGCAAATAAGCGCGCTAATTCATCGCACCCCGAACGAGGAGCAAAAAATAGTGTGTGTATGTCACCACCCAGCACATTACCTATCAATTAGCGATGGAGTGATGGGGCCACAAAGAATGTGGAAACAGTTGAGGCAAATATTGCCCTGCGAGTAGGGATTGATCGCCTGCTGGCCACCCTTCGAGGTAAAAGAACCCTTGATCTGGAAGAGGGAATAAGAAGCGATTAGTCACTGCAGTTGTTCGGCGGTGCTTGAGCTTACATCTTCATTCGTTGTTTGATCACTGGTGGTAAGATAGGTGTGGAAGCCGGCCAGGCCGATCACGGACCACACCGAGCAGAAACAGATTACCGCTATTATCACACTGAACGGAGTCTTTTTGACAATGTCAAAGAACTGATCCTCATCTTTAAACACTGAAAATGAAATCGAAAAATAGTATCAATCTGATCAAGATCTTGAAACTCGAATTAAAACCTACACAAAACTATATGTGTCGTTGTACAGGAAAATATGAATACTGCTAAGAACGCGAGAGAGACGATAAACATGTAAAAGAAACGGTAGTTTCGTTTTCCCACGCAGTTGCCCACCTAAACCAAGAAAGATAGAGATTTAGATTTATGATCATTCTGTCACGCGTCGCCGTAACCGTACCCAAGGGCAGTGATGATCGAACCGATCGACACAGTTATCACAAAGGCTGCAGTGCGAGGCCCGCGGCGGCCGGAAGATTTTGCACGTGAAGCAGTACTTGAGCTTCACCGTTTGGCCCTTGACGAAGACCTCCTTGGTGCGGGGCGGCGGCCGGTACGTCGGCGAGTTGAGCGAGTTTGGCACTTCGATCTGCTTCTCGATGTAGGCCGCTTCGTCCTGGGAGGCCCGCGGGATGATGCCCGGATCGCTGAATGACGTGCGGAACAGAGAGCTCATGGTGAACACAAACAGGATGCCGCCGACGATCGGGATGGCCGGGGTGATGCGCTCCGCCAGGAAGGGACAGCTGCGTGGTGGGAAGAAGAAAGGAAGAAACCGACGTTAGGGAAAATACTTTGGAAATGGAAGGGGTTGTTGTTACGGAAGATCGTGTTACAGTAACTTCTAAAACGTTTACAAAACATTTCAGTCGAGGATCTTACAAATTTGAATGCAAATTGACCCCGAATAGTGTTTCTTGAGACGCAAAATGCATGATCACGAGGTTAATAACAAAAAATAACATTACATAAAAATACCATTCTATGGTATCAAAACCGTTGCTTGATATTGAGCAACTCTCTACGAAATCGGTCTTTTAAATTAATTTTAATTTTTGTATTTTTTTTATCCTGCTGAAACTTTTTAGGTGCCTTGGTTGCCCAAAGAAGCCATTTTGCATCGCCATTCCCATACAAATTCGGCAGCTGTCCATACAAAAATGATGTATTCAAAAATCTGTATCTTTTGAAGGAATTATTTGATCATTATTTTATGTCTTCGGCAAAATTTTAGGTATGGATAAGGACTACACTGAAAAAAATTATACACGGTAAAAAAAAAATATTGATCGCAAAAAATTTTCAACTTAATTTTTTGATGTAAAATCGAATTTGCAATCAAAAAGTATATAAGTGAAATTTTGATAAAGTGCACCGTTTTCAAGTTATAGCCATTTTTAGGTAACTTTTTTGGAAATAGGAGCAGTTATTAATTTTTTTGAATTAGTTCCCATGTTTGCGCACTATTGAAAAAAATATTTTTGAGCAGCTGAGAAAATTTTCTATATTTTTGCTTTTTTGAACTTTGTTGATAAGACCCTTAGTTGCTGAGATATTGCCATACAAAGCTTTAAAACAAGAAAATCGATGTTTTCTAAGGCTCCCTTTGCCCATTCTGAAAATTTCTGAAAAGTTAGCCTTTGATGTCCCCTAAAACATATCAGAAAAAATAGAGTTTTTTTTTCAAATCAAGTTTTAGTGACAAAAAGTGAAATTAAAAACACCAAATAGATTTTACCGTGTATATTTTTTTTCAATGTGGTTTTATGTTAAAGATTAAAAATTGGTTGAAAAATATATTTTTTAAGATTTTTTAGATCGAAGCCCGTCTTAAGGCGCGGTTAGGTTGTAGAGGGTTAAGGTACTTGTATTTGACACAGCAACAACATTTACTTAAGGGGTTACATACATGTAAATCGTCAAAAATGTCAGAGGTTGGTTTGAGCACACAATTAAACTTTTTTCAAAATCTGTTTTAAGGACATTAAAATATACATTTTCATCAATTAACAGAACAAATTTGAAGACATTTGGTTGTATCATTGCCGACATACAGCTATTTGAAGTTAGCAGTTTCAAAAAACGGGTGCCACGATATCTCGACATTGCTTCGACCAAATCGGCTCAAAATTTTGGTGTAGACTCGTTAAACCGGTCTCGTGTGCATGATGAAGGCCGATTTTCAAAAAGTTTATTTAAAAAAAAGATGAAAATATTTTTCTGTTTTTTCATATAAAAAATCGCCAATTTTTGATTTTTGTATTTTTTGAAAATTCAATATTGAATTCGGGCTTCGTCACGCACACGGGACATGTCTTGGGAGTCTTCACCCCAAATTTCAGCCAATTTGGTTTATCCCATCTCGAGATATCGTGGCACCCGGAAATCAACTCGGTGTTCCGAGAAAAACGCTCACAAAGTTTGACAGTCCGCTTTGTACAAGGCAAAAGTTTAAACTTTAATGGTCTTCTACTCACTTAAATCATGACATATCTCCATGAAACTTTCAGGAGTGATTGGAATTCATATTTGTAATGGATTTAATAAATATTCGGAATTATGAAATATTGAGATTTTCTACATGTATGTAACCCCTTAAAGAATTCACTCAAATCGATCAGATTTCGTAGTTTTATTAGGTGTACGACGTCAGGGTGGCCACCAGATTTCGATTTTCAATTTCCCGGTTTTTTCCCGGTTTTCTCCCGAGACCAGAAGGAATTTTCCGGAATGTTTTTAAACCAAATTACAATGTTTTCATTATTTTCATCATACTTTTTGAACGCATACATTTGGTTCAAAGTTTGAATTCCTCAAGAAAGCTTTCAAATCTTGAGTAAAAAGTAAGTAAGTTGTAAACGAAGCCGTTTTTATCTGTTATCAATCAAACATCTAATTTTCAACTTATTGGGTTTTTTCATCAAAAATCGCTTTAATTTTTTAAAATGAGGTAAATTATTAATAGAATTTAATAATTTTGTAAAATAGATTTACAAAAATACATTGTTATCAACATTGATGTAAATGCTCGTTAATTTACTTTGAAAAAAGGTTTTGAGAATTCAAAAAGAACAATTCTTCCAAGAATTATCAATTTCTGTGATTTTTTGTTTGGTAAAATTATGTGAGTACTTTCTTTTTAACCAAAAAAGTCTTTTTGCATCATTAGTCCAAACAAAAATGTATACACTTTGGCAGCAGTGCAGGAAAAGTGTCATACAAATGTAAAAAAATCGATACCTTGAAACTTTCTTTTTAGAATAATTCATTAAAATTAAAAAACTTTAGAATAATTCATTAAAATAAAAAACTTTCTAAAAAACCCAAAACACATAATGGTAAAAACAATTCAAAAATTACCGTGCTGTGATTTTTTCAACAACACATAAGGCGGGTACAAATTTCATTCAAAGTTTTTGCTGCCCCGAAAAATCGGGACAAAAAATTATTATTATTTTTTTCAAAAAACATCAAAATTTTAATGGAAATTTAAGTGCAATCAGCTGAAATCAATTTAAAATGCATTCCCTTGAGTCTAGAATCATTTTTAAGCATGTTTGGGTTGATTTAATAATCCTTTGAATTTTTGAAAATTTTCGATCTTAAGTTTTTTTTCGTTATTTTTTTTGTTTTCGTCAAATCTTACATTTTTTGAAGACTAAAGATTGCAAAACAACTGAACTAGCGTAAAATGCATTTTTTAACACTTTTTGCATTCAAATGTTGAGACTATGGCTTGTTCTTTGAATTTTTATATTTTTTTCAGATTTAAACATACTACACATACTTTTTTGAAGTTGTAGCTATTTTCAATTAAATAACAATTCTATTTTATCTCTAAAAAAACAAATGGTTGAGAAAATTCTTTACTACATTCTTTTTTGAACATTTTTGATCCATTCTTTTGTTGCTGAGATACAGGCCAAGAAAAATATTTTAAAAGAGTGTATTTTGTGTGATAATTTGAAGGAAAAGTCTTGATCTTTAAATTTAGAAAGATATTTAGTGTAATGTTGTTTTCGTACCATGAGATCCATATTTTCCACTTACAAAAAATCCTAATTTTAATTTTATGCAAAACTAATATTTTAGCAAAGATGGGGTAAATGTCCACCATTACGGGGTTTGTCTTCCGGACCCCCTGAGACAGCTCTTGGTACCCCCAGGGGTACACGTACCCTAGGTTGAGAACCGCTGATAGAGCAAACATTTTGCTTTATTAAAAAAAACAAATTCGCCTTGTAAAAGTATCATATATAGGATACAACAGATAAAAAATCCATAGCCAAGAAGCATGAGTCTATCACACAAATTCAAACATAGATTTCGCGAATTTTTCATTTAGAATAACAGGAATAATATTCTTATTGAGAAAAGAACATATTGAATACTTTTAAGAGGCTTTTGTCAAATTTTAACGAAACTTAAAAATTTTTCCCGGTTTGTCGGTCGAATTCCCGAGTTTTTCCCGGGTTTCTCCCGGTGGATAAAAATCCCGGTTTTTTCCCGGTTTTCCCGGTTTTTTCCCGAGGTGGCCACCCTGGGTGTACGAGTACGAACAATTTTTTACCTATTTTTTAATTTGTTCAGTTTTTTTTTTTGTATTTTTCAGAATACGTTTTTTTACAAATTCAATGACAGGATCTTGAAGAAGACATTCTGCTACGTTGATTGACTATAAAAGTTGGTATTTTATCCAAATTTTATGTAATTTTACAAAAAAAAACGTTACTTAATCCACCGTAAAATGGTTGATAACATCCTCACATTTATATACTTTTTAGGTAAAATAAAAATGTCTGACATACAAACGTTCTATAATAAAAAAAAAACTCATAACTCAATAGGGTTATCGGATCTTAAATTTTTTGGACTCATTGGATAGGTCTTTTGATTACGAATCCAACGATAGGTCGCATGAATGATCCGGACATCGTTTCCATCGAAATATCTGAGATCCGTCTCCAAAAGAGTTTATAAAAACACTTTAGTGCTCATAACTTTCGATAGGTTTATCAGATCTTTGATGTTTTGGGCTCATTTGAAAGGTCTTTCAATTATCTAACTAACGGCGCGTCCCGTGGTGGACCAGGACATCATTTTCATCGAAATATCTGAGATTCGGCCTCCAAAAAGTGTATAAATAACACTTAAGTGCTAATAACTTTTGATAGAGTTGTCAGATCTTCGATGTTTTAGGGCTTTAGGCTAATAGGAAAGGTCTTTTAAATACATTTCTAAAAATGAATAACATGACGGATCATTCTTACAAAAAACACCCTTTTTACCACATTTGATAAAATCGTTTTTTTTTTTACTTTTAAAGTAGTAGTATAATATTAACTAGGGTCTTGTGGGACCCTGAGAAGATCGAATGAGAGCAGAACGGTCCAAATCAGTGCAACCAGTCCGGAGATAATCGAGGGCATTTTTTTCGGTGCCCGGACTTATAGCCATACACACGCACAGACAATTGTTCAGAATTTGATTCGATAGGTATACCGTATACGTGAAGGTGGGTCTACGAGGTCAAATTAGGAGGTTCATTTTTCGAGTGATTTTATAGCCTTTCCTCAGTAAGGTGAGGAAGGCAAAAAGTTTCCCTACAGAAGGGTACGGACAAAAATTTTACTCACTGTATTTTGCATCAAATGGCATTTCAAAATAAATGCTTTTAATAAAAATGACAAAAATTACAAAAACTTTTGAAAATATTTGTACCAACCTAACCTAATAGAGTTTTGGTGTTCCTTTCAGCAATGGTTTACACTAAAATTCATTTTAATGTTATTGGATATACTAACAATGGAATTAGCATTAGCATTAGCATTTTAGGACGCCCTATCCACGGATGGCTCCACAACGCTTATCCCTCTGTTTGGTCTGGTTGTGTTAGACCCTCATCCGGAACAATAATCCAACACGGGAGATACCATGTCTTCATCTTTTGATGAGTGTGTAATACAGCCCAGGGCATAAGGGGGTCCTCGCCGGGTCCAAGCTATCCTTTGGGGAACGGAAGGAATGTTAGTAAACACCTATCTAAAGTGCGCAAGGATCCCTGCGTCACCTTAGTGGTATAGATGTTTGTAGGGTGGTTTTGGACTCAATGTTAGTAGGAGAGGTAGAGCCCTAGGATATACCCCGAAAGGTATTGCGGGCGAATCAAGTAGAGTTAGTTTTTTATTGTTAAACATATACTTGTGACTGTATAGTGTAAAAGATGCATGATTTATATTTTTCATATTTTAAACCACGGCAGAAACAACGCGACGAAGCCGTGCACGATTAAATCGACTGTAGTATTACTAAACCAACCATTTTCTCTGGTGAAAGCAATGCTGATCAAACACAGTTTTAACTTGTCTGTTGTTAAACTCAAGCTACCAACTGTAAGAGTAAAGAGAAGTTTATATGTTCTTTTAAATTTTGATGTGTTTAAGCGAAATACGAGGTTATAAATGATTTATCACATCATTTCAATCTTGATTTTAAACTCTTACAGCGATGCGGAGTAGATCTTGATTATTTATTTATTTGTTTTATTTAAATGTAAGAGTTAGAAGTTAATTTAAACGACCGATTGAAAAAGCATAATTAGTTAACATTTAATTTATTTTGTGTCATGGGATTAATCAGCATATTTATATTTTGAAAAAAAAAAATGAAGCAATTTTAATCGAAAGTCCTCACCAAGGATTTTAGCTTCAGCAGTACAGTAAAAACAACCCCCTACTCCATGTGCATTATTTGGATCCATCACCAAACCCGAAGCAAATTAAAATCTACGCTTGGAGATTAGGAATAAATTAGAAAGTTAACCGCCGTACAAAAATCCGCGGAGGTAAAATTTTGATAGCTACAAACACATTTAATTCCAAAAAGTCTGCAGCAGTGACCCTATGGCAACCCTTCTGTTGAAATTTCCGGATCCACCTGATCCACAAACGTCATACACTGCAGAAGCTTCTGTCGTTCATCCCAATCTCACTCACACACGCGCAAAGCAACCAACATGAAACGAACTCACCAAATTCGCCTTCGTTTGATCTCAGCAGGCAAACGCATCCAGCATTCTGGCCTCCTAGTGGCAACAGATCTCTCGGTGTCCCTTTTTGATTTCCGCCTCTCTGACATAATTTTCACTTTGAAGCGGGCCTGCTACTCACACGCACACAAGTCATCCTCGAACCAAAGCTACGAGCAATTCGCGACGTGCCGGATCCGATCGCGCGTCACCGCACCACCACCAAAGCAAGCGCGTTGTATGCTGAACCGCACCACAAACAACATCCTGGACTTGCCCGAAATCCACACGCACACATGCACATACTAACAATGGAATTGGCAAGAAAATGAAAACTACTCAAAAACACATTTGAAGTAAGAGTTTAATTTTTCGAGAAACAATAAATTCATAGAAATTCTCTCTACTATTCTTTAATTTGAGGACTTAAAAATACCAAAAATATAGGAAAAAGAATGAGTTTCGTTATTTATTTTATAAAAATTTATCATTCTTTTGAAATAAGCAATAACAAACATTTCTTGGGAATGGTTCTTTATGGAGAATTCTGGTAATTCTGAGGAAATTGGTAAGATATTTTTTGATTTTTTTATTTAAACCTTACGGGGCTTGCTAAAGGATCATCTCTAAACAAAGCCAAGGAACACTTTTTGCTTACATATGTAAACCAAGTTTGATTATATCCAGGAGTGCATTTTTTACAAAATAATGACTTCAATGACTTAAATTTTACCAATGAGGTACAGTCATCCCGTATATTCGAAACAGTTTACGGATCGCCCAATGTTTAAAATGTGATAATAAATCGATAGTTGAACGTAATTAGTAGCTTTTAACTTCATTTGAAAGCTTTTCTTGTGATCTTTTGATTGATATATCGACCAACCTCAAAATTTCTAACGATTAATTTCAAGTTTAACATTAACTTTGAAAGACATTTGCAAAAAAAAAGTTGCTCCTCAACGAAGAATTGAGACCAAACGTACAATACAATCTGCACTGCATCTTCAAAAATCACACTTCCGTAACACTCTGACATAAATGAATTAAAACGACGAATCTAGTACTTACTCGAAGGCGAAAAACAGCCCGCTGGTTCCGGTGATGAGCACTACGGTAAAGTAAAACACCCCCGAATTGGGGGCAGTCATAAGGTAACCGTCGCAGTAGAACTTGTTTCTACCAGCAAAGATTTCCCACTTTTTCGTCGATTTCTGACTGGGTGCCATCTTCGTTTGCTTCTTCCTCCTCTTTCTTCCACTTGGTTTGTCTAACTAGATTTGTACTACACTGGTGTGATGCCTGTGTTCCACCTGCCTGGAGCTGTTACGGTTGCTGCCGTCCTTCGAATCGACTGTTATTTCTCTGCAATTAAAAGTGAGAGATTTAAGTGCTCTGTTGTGTGGTTGAATCACAAAAAGTTGATAAATAAAACATTGGTTTCGAGCGCGCCCAGGACAAACGAACTCCGGTGCTCTGTTTACAGGAAACTTCTTTGATAAAACACACAAACAAGCAGAAATTAGAGGGGGGATGCGCTCTTACATTTAGGTAATGTTCGTCGAGTGTCGTCTTGTTCTTCGCTGCTGTTTCGGGATGCCAGAAGAACTCGACCCAATGAACTCATTGTTCGAGACGACTCTATTGGTGATGGTAGTGTATCAACTTTGTATTTTTGTTGTTGTTGTTGTTGCTATTTTCGCTCGCGTCTTCGCTGCTCGGAGGCTTTGGAGCTGCTGCTGCTGCTGTGGCCACGGAACCGACTGTTGGATAGTATCTGCTGCTGCTGCTGCTGCTGTTGGTCGTGCATTACCTCATCGCGTCAAACGGAGCCAGCCTGACGTTGGTGATGTCGCCGTGATTGTTGTTGTTGCTGTTGCTGATTGCGGACCCGTTGCTGGTGCCCGCTCACCACCAGTGTACATTGTGAATATTTGATGATGTTGCAATTGAATCGGGCTGGGGCGCGCGCGCGATATGGGAAAATGTGGCCCCGAGGTTTGGAGATAGTGCCCGTGGCGGACGGACAGACAGGTCGGCCTTAGGAGATCGCCGGTCGTGATCGTCTGTAATGAATGAGAAAACAACACAGGAATTAGTCATCGTTAAGTAATGTCGGTGTCAGTTTCTTTGCTCAAATATTGCTCGCTTCAAATTCAGATAACAGTTTGGCGTAAAACTATACAAGACACATTATCAGTTATATAACAACGGAGTAAATAACATTAACTCAAAAATAGTAAAGGTTCTTCATCCCTCGTATACAAATCAAGCTTGTGTTTATCGTGGCAGTAAATCCACAAAGCATTATCTGGTTTTAGATAAACAATGTTGCAAAACAAAGGGATTTTCCTAATCTCATTAATTTTATGTGATTCATCAAAATATTGGAGTTTATATCAGCATGTACAGAAATAAATCAGCAATCTGTTTTATTCCTCTTTTCGCACTCAGGAATGGTTATAAAATCGCTCGAAATTTAATTCATTTAATAATCCCGACAACCCGGCATGTTCTAGGCGGGCTTAAAAAAAACTTTTTACTAGGTTACATTTGGGTCCTAAAACTAAGCTTTAATTAGTGATATTATTGTTCACAACTATAAAGCTTTTTTTCTGAGTACACACTGAGTACTTTTTTTTTAATTAAATACATCTTTTTTGAACTTTCTTATCTTAATTATATTTTTTTACATGTTAAGTGGTAGGCTAAAGGCTCTTCAACTTTGTTGTTCTTTTCGTGTTATTGTTTAGTGATCTCAATTCATTTATTTACTTCAAATTGATTTACATTTTTGCATTGAATACATTTGGGTTAAAAAGAAAAAAAATCACACTAACAATTAATCCTAACCTAAAAATAAAAAAAAATCGTTCGAACGAGTTTTGCACCCACGCAGTGTTGTTGTCATCTCGATGAAAATGTTCAGAAATTCTTTTGGTGAAAACAAGTCACTACTGCTTTCGTCCGTTGATGATGGTTGGGTTTCCCTCGGTTGCTGACTGAAACCTGGAGGTGATGTATTTTCTGCAACTTTTTGTCACAGACCCCGCTCTTGGTGACGCCAAAGCAGGAAATCCGTCCGAGAATTTGGCTAATGCTTCGTCGTCGCTTGCTGCCGAATTTTCACAAACTCAGCACGTTTTGGGCAGCTCCGATTCTTTGTCGAATGATCGCCACCGCAGTTGAAGCATTTGGCTTCGATGTTCTCGTTGATTGTGTTGCAAACTTGAAAAAAAATTTTTTTTGAAATTAAATATGTCTTTATTGAACTTTCTTATAATAATTACATTTCATTTACATGCTAAGTGGTATGGCCTAATGCTCTTCATCTTTGTTGTATTTTTTGTTTTATTATTAACTGTTCACATTTATTTTATTTACTTCAAATTGTTTTACATTATTGCATTGAATCAAATAAGTTTGGGTAAAAAAGAAAAAATCACTTTAACAACTAATCCTAACTTAAAACTAAAAAATAAATTCATTGAAATATTCAAAATCACTAGAACGAGTAAACTACGAACTGTATTTTAAGATGAATGCTCCAAGCGTTCTTACTTGTTCTTGGCGAGTTTTGCACCCACGCAGAGTTGTTGTCATCTCGATGAAAATGTTCAGAAGTTCTTGTGGTGAAAACAGGTCACTACTGCCTTCACCCGTTGATGTTAGTTGGTTTTCCCTCGGTTGCTGACTGAAGCCTGGAGGTGTTGTATGCTCTGCAACTCTTTGCCGCTGATTCAACGGCAATGGGTGCAGATTTGGAACCACTCGAACAGATCCCGCTTCTGGTGACGCCAAAGCAGGAAAATCCACGTCCGTTAAAGTTGGTGGTGTTTTGCGACGATTTGGTTGGTGCCTCGTTGTCGCTTGCTGCCGAATTTTCACAAACTCAGCACGTTTTGGGCAGCTTCGATTCTTGGTCGAATGGTCGCCGCCGCAATTGAAGCATTTGGCTTCAGTGTTCTCGTTGATTGTTTCGCAGGCTTGAGTTTTGTGCTCACCTCCGCAGGTTGCACAACGACTCTTGATGAAACAGTTCCTTCCACCATGTCCAAACTGCAAACAGTTCGAACACTGTGTCACGTCACGGTGCACTGGACGATAACGTTCCCAAGACACGATGATGTTGAAAATTGCCCGAACTGCTTTCAGCTCAGACGGCGTTGTCGATCCTTTCTCGAGATGAACCAGGTACAGTTGATCACGATACTGGATGTCCTTGTTGTGTCTCGTCATCTTGAAGACTTCAATCACGTTCAACTTAAGAGTTTTGAGCTCTTCTTTCAGCACACTCACATCCATGTCGTACAGGCCTCGGAGGACCTGTTTCATGGGTCGTTTACCTGGATTGTCATGGCTGTAGTATTCAATTTTTGTGTTGTTCAGGAAATCCCGAACGTAGTTGTAATCCTTTCTGGTAGGTAGCAGAATTTTGAGTCCATCAGCACACAAGCGAATGGAAGCTCGTAAAGCACCAGATTTGATAAACCCGGTCAGCCACTTACGCACCGAATCCGATGACGATGTTTTCACAAAAATGGGTGGCAACTTTTCCCGTCGTTCAAATTCTTCCTTCTCGCTCACGTCCACAGGGAGGGTAGCGAACTGGTTTCCAGACGAATTTTGAGCGTCCTTGCTCAAACTACCTGGCTTTGCAGGTAGCGCTTCGGCATTCTTTAGCTTCTTCAAATCTGCCGATCCTGCTGGTGAGGACCGCCTCTTTTTCTTGCCGTGAGGCATTTTTGCACTTTTATAGCACTTTTCAGGAGCTAATATCCAGGAGTACCTCACTGAATGGTGGTCCACAAAGGAATGTGTTGCAAACTTGAGTTTTGTGCTCACCTTCACAGGTTCCACAACAAGCAGTTCGAACATTGCGTCACGTCACGGTGCACTGGACGATATCGTTCCCAAGTCACGATGATGTTCAGCTCAGACGGCATTGTCGATCCTTTTGCGAGAAGAACCAGGTACAGTGTTGATTACGATACTTGTTGTGTCTCATCATCTTGAAGACTTCTGTCACGTTCAACTTAAGAATTGTTAGCTCTTCTTTCAGCACAATCACATCCATGTCGTACAGGCTTGAATCGTCATGGCTTTAGTATTCAAACATTGTATTGTTCAAGAAATCTCGAAAGTAGTTGTAATCATTTCTGCTAAGTAGCAGAATGTTTAGTCGATCATAGAATCATAGAATTTCGCAATGCATCAGATTTGATAAACCCGGTCTGCCACTTCCGCACCGTCGTGCAACTGCTTCTTTCTCGCTCTTTTTGAGCGTCTTTGCTCAAACTGCCTGGATTTGTGGGTAGTAGATCGGCTTTCTTTAATTTCTTCAAACCTACCGATAGGTATTTTTGCCGTTTTTAGCACTTTTCAGGAGTCAATATCGTGGCACTATCTCACTGGTTGCAAGAAAATAGTTGCAAAACATGTCTTTTCTAAGAAAAGACTCGCTGCAAAAATGTTTGGCTCGTTTTAAGGAGAGATTTTTGAAATTTTTTGGCTAAAAAATACATTTTTTTTCTCCCTAAAACGCCCTGCCATGCCCAAACACAAGCTTTTATGGACTATGTTTGAACAGGAATTTGTTCAGGGGACATTAAACTATAAGTTGAAGCCCAAGGCGACCAAATTTGAATGACTTTAGTATGATTGTTACTCGCATTTCTGAAAAATACTCGAAAAATGCACTTTTTTCATTCAAGCTCCACGCGCGAGTTGTAAACCATTTTTTGGATTTTTTTGTTGTATGAAAACATTGTTCCTGACATCCTAATCTATCATTCTAGGGGTGAGCACCAAAGATTTGACAACTTTTCATTTTTTTTTTTTGGGACGGCCTACTGTAGAGCGTATGTCCGTAATCGTCCAAGTTATCAGTTTATCACCTTTATTTGTGATCTCTTGCTATAAACCAGGTACAAGACACTGCGTAGAACGGCAGTTCTGCTTCCAATGTTTATGCATCTATTTTTAAAATATTAAAGTAAAAAATAAATGCTTTTTCTTGCTCATCTAGTAACTTCGGAAACGAACCTGATTTTCAAAAACAAATCCTTTTTGATTTTTTAAAGGGCATAAATGAATTTGTGAAATCAAAGGGAGCGGCCGTGGCTGACTGGTTACGGTGTTCGCTTTGTAAGCGAATGGTCCTGGGTTCGATTCCCATCTGCTCCCAACGAGAAAAGTATAGGAAATATTAATCTTGAAACTCAGAACATGAACGAAAAATCAAAGTCGCCCGAGTCGGGGTTCGATCCCCCGTCCTTTGGATTGGTAAGCAAAAATGCTAACCACTAGGCCATCGCGACTTGGTGAGCTATGACTGGAATTAGGAATACTGTTACCACCATCAACTATATACGCGCTGGGTCCTTGTCCATTTGACAAGGGTTCGGAAGTTCTAAATAACGTTTGAATCCGATTGGTCCAAACGTTCTTCAGGGCGGGGCTTGTCGACAAAGCTGAAGTACCTCGCGCTCGGCTAGCCAGCGTAGAAATGGGTCACCGAAGCTCGGCAGAGCTAACACCTTCCAAATGCCTATGCGAGTTATTTGCATGTATAGAATGAGAGCTAAAAATACATGGAAACAACTCAATTTGTAAGAAGCGACCGCGTGATCCCGTTTGTGTTGCACACACACACACACACACACATAAATGAATTTGTGAAATCATCTACAGAAAACGGGAAAGTCTCCTGAGCCAAAATGTACGCCTGAAATATATATTTATTTTAAGTATTTTAAGCAACTTCAGATGCTTTTTGATGCTTCTTGACATTTTTTTTATTGAATTTTGCCTTAGTTACAGACGTTGTATGATTTTTTAGGGTTTTTTAACCTTAGACTTTCCGATTTGCCTCACTTGCCATAGACCCAAAGTGCTCATATTTAGCCCAGATGTTAGTTTATATAAGTAATGTCAAAACCACATCCTCAAAAATTCGGGCAGATTGGTGAGGTCAATGCTAGATGGGTATGATCTGCTCGTGGACTCGCTCTTAAGTCCAAATAGTCATTTCCGGATAACTAGCCCACTACATTTAGAAACGAGATGGAAAATGTAAAGTAAACTATACAGTACCAGTCCTACAATTTAACGAAAGTAAGACATGTGGATTTGCAACTAAGAACACTCATGTGCTTCCGGAGTGCATTTTATTGCAAAACATTATTTTCTCCAGAGAATTCCACATAAAAACAATGTTGAATGATGAATCGAACAACAATTCTGTAGTAATTTTTCAAAAGGGCGAATCCTTGGATGTAAACAAATAGTCTATCCCTTTTGCTCTAGTGACAGTTCTCGTGAAGCGTGGGTTGGATAGGCTGCTTGTTTACCTTTGATAGGTACTAAACATCTTTTCATGGCATGACCTGTCTTGTCGCAATCATGCTTTGAAATAGTTTCATTAATGTTTCCAAATTGATTTTCCTGCAACCGATTGATCGCCACATTACCGGATCAACACGGAAACGCCAGTGCTGCACTGCGAGCTTCCACTCGCTCCAATGTGTTTTTTTTATATTTCTTCATTTTTCCTCATCAGTTACACCCTCATCAGCTGATGGTGGCTCACCATCCAACCACCGCATCGGCTCAAAACCCCGGCTTTTTTTTCGATTGAGCCGGGCAATTGGTGCGCGCAAAATTGGAGAAAATCGAAACTTTGTGTCGAACGAAAATTGGGAAAAATGCTGCTCGATTTTTTATTACAATATTGTCGGGGAAGGAAAACGGTTCAAAATAGACAATTTATATGCAAGTTGCATTATTCATATTTCTTACTGCTTTCATCACAACTTTGAGTTTTATCTGTACTATAAAACTGAGGGTTTCTAAACTGCAATAGCACTACTTGGCAATAACACCAAGGAGGCAAGTCTGCTGAAGTATTTTTAAAAAGAATCCCATACTATTATTGGTGAACCACTTGTGGTTAGCGGGACTACTAATAAACTTATGCACGGTGCACACCCTTGACCTAGAATTACACGGATAGAAATCCTGTCCGGGAAATCGACAACATTGTTCTCGATTCGTTCTGAGATTCGTTTCAGAATGTTGTCGACCAGTCGTCCGGTAACATTTGCATTGAAATCGACAACAATGTTCTCGATTCTGAAGCGTGACGATTGGGTACGCCTGGCTCAAAACAAAAAGCACGCAGCCATCCCAAACGAAGGGTGGCGGTTTAATCGGTTTTTGAATTGACCGTTGGTTTTGGTTTTTGAATTGACCGTTGGATATTTTTTTTGGTTCAGTAAAACAGATGATTCGTTTTTTTTTATTTATTGAGGCAAAAAATACATCATTAATTAACAAACTAATCTTTGTGTGAGTGTGTGTGTGTGTGTGTGTGTGTGTGTGTGTGTGTGTGTGTGTGTATTTGTGAAATTTGGGAATTTGGGCATTTAAGAATTTGGGAATTTGTGAATATGGGAATTTGGTAATTTGGGAATTTGAGAATTTGGGAATTTAAGAATTTGGGAATTTGGGAATTTTAGAACTTAGGAATTTGGGAATTTCAGAATTTAAGAATTTAGAAATTTAAGAATTTGGGAATTTGGGAAATTGGGTTTGGGAATTTAGGAATTTGGAAATTTTGGATTTTGGGAATTTAGAAATATGGGAATTTAGGAATTTGAGAATTTAGGTATTGAGGAATTTAAAAGTTTGGGAATTAAGGAATTTAGGAATTTTGGGAATTTAGAAATTTGGGAATTCAGGAATTTAGGTAATAATGAATTAAGGAATTTAGGAATTAAGAAATTTAGGAATTTAAGAATTTATGAATTTAGGAATTTAGGATTTTAGGAATTTAGGAATTTAGGAATTTAGGAATTTAGGAATTTAGGAATTTAGGAATTTGGGAATTTAGGAATTTAGGAATTTAGGAATTTGAGAATTTAGGAATTTGGGAATTCGGGAATTGAAGAATTTGGGGATTTGGGAATTTGGGAAATTGTGAATTTGGGGATTTGGGAATTTAGGAATTTGAGAATTAAGGAATTGAGGAATTTGGGAATTTAGAAATTAAGGAATTTGGAATTTAGGAATTTGAGGATTTATAAATTTAGGATTTTGGGAATTTGGGAATTTAAGATTATGGGAATTTGGGAATTTGTGATTTTGGAAATTTGGGAATTTGGGAAGATGGGAAGTTGGAAATTTGAGAATTTGGGAATTTGGGAAATAAGGAATTTATGAATTTAGGAATTTGGGAATTTGGAAATATGGGAATTTGGGAATTTGGGAATTTGAGAATTTGGGAATTTGAGAATCTGGGAATATGAAAATTTAGAAATTTAGGAATTTGGAATTTAGGAATTTTAGACTTCGGGAATTTGGGAATTTGAGAATTTGTGGATTTCGGAATTTAGGAATTTGGGAATTTGGAAATTTGTGAATTTGGGAATTGGGGATTTTGGGAATTTGGGAAATTGAATTCAGGAATTTAGGAATTTAGGAATTTGAAAATTCAGGAATTTAGGAATTTAAGAATTTGTGAATTTAGGAATTTGAGAATTTAGGAATTTAGAAATTAAGAAATTTCGGATTTTGGAATTTTAGAATTTGGGAATTTGTAAATTTGGGAATTTGGGAAGTTGAGAAGTTGGAAATTTAAGAATTTGGGAATTTGGGAAATTAAGAATTTAGGAATTTGGTAATTTAAGAATTTGGGAATTTGTGAATTTGGGACTTTGGGAATTTGGGAATTTAGGAATTAAGGAATTTAGGAATTTGAGAATTTAGGAATTTGGGAATTTGGTAATTTGTGAATTTGGGAATTTAAAAATTTGGGAATTTGAGAAATTGGAAATTTGGGAATTAGGGATTTGAGAATTAGTGAAATTGATAATTTGGGAATTTAAGAATTTGGAAATTTGTGATTTTGGGAATTTGAGACTTACGGAATTTGGGAATTTAGGAATTTGGGAATATGGAAATTTGGGAATTTAAGAATTTGGGAATTTGAAAATTTGGGAATATAAGCATTTGGGATTTTAGGAATTTAAGAATTTAGGAATTTGGGAATTTGGGTTTTTTAAAATTCTAAAATTTTTAGAATTTTAGAATTTAAGAATTTTAGAATTTTAGAATTTAAGAATTTTAGAAATTAAGAATTTAAGAATTTAAGAATTTAAGAATTTAAGAATTTAAGAATTTAAGAATTTTAGAATTTAAGAATTTAAGAACTTAAGAATTTTAGAATTTTAGAATTTTAGAGTTTTAGAATTTTAGAATTTTAGAATTTAAGAATTTTAGACTTTAAGAATTTAAGAATTTAAGAATTTTAGAATTTTAGAATTTTAGAATTTTAGAATTTTAGAATCTTAGAATTTTAGAATTTTAGAATTTTAGAATTTTAGAATTTTAGAATTTTAGAATTTTAGAATTTTAGAATTTTAGAATTTTAGAATTTTAGAATTTTAGAATTTTAGAATTTTAGAATTTTAGAATTTTAGAATTTTAGAATTTTAGAATTTTAGAATTTTAGAATCTTAGAATTTTAGAATTTAGAATTTTAGAAATTTAGAATTTTAGAATTTTAAATTTAGAACTTTAGAATTTTAGAATTTTAGAATTTTAGAATTTTAGAATTTTAAATTTTAGAATTTTAGAATTTTAGAATTTTAGAATTTTAAATTTTAGAATTTTAAATTTTATATTTTAAATTTTAGAATTTTAGAATTTTAGAATTTTAGAATTTTAGAATTTTAGAATTTTAGAATTTTAGAATTTTAGAACTTTAGAATTTTGAATTTTAGAATTTTAGAATTTTAGAATTTTAGAATTTTAGAATTTTAGAATTTTAGAATTTTAGAATTTTAGAATTTTAGAATTTTAAATTTTAGAATTTTAGAATTTTAGAATTTTAGAATTTTAATTTTAGAATTTTATTATTTTAGAATCTTAGAATTTTAGAATTTTAGAATTTAAGAATTATAGAATTTTAGAATTTTAGAATTTTAGAATTTTAGAATTTTAGAATTTTAGAATTTTAGAATTTTAGACTATTAAAATTTTATAATTTTATAATTTTAGAATTTTAGACTTTTAAAATTTTATAATTTTAGAATTTTAGAATTTTAGAATTTAAGAATTTTAGAATTTTAGAATTTAAGAATTTTAGAATTTTAGAATTTTAGAATTTTAGAATCTTAGAATTTTAAAATTTTAAATTTTAGAATTTTAGAATTCTAGAATTTTAGAATTTTAGAATTTAGGAATTTGAGAATTTAGGAATTTGGGAATTCGGGAATTGAAGAATTTGGGGATTTATGAATTTGGGAAATTGTGAATTTGGGGATTTGGGAATTTAGGAATTTGAGAATTAAGGAATTGAGGAATTTGGGAATTTAGAAATTAAGGAATTTGGAATTTAGGAATTTGAGAATTTATAAATTTAGGATTTTGGGAATTTGGAATTTAAGATTATGGGAATTTGGGAATTTGTGATTTTGGAAATTTGGGAATTTGGGAAGATGGGAAGTTGGAAATTTGAGAATTTGGGAATTTGGGAAATAAGGAATTTATGAATTTAGGAATTTGGGAATTTGGGAATTTGGAAATATGGGAATTTGGGAATTTGGGAATTTGAGAATTTGGGAATTTGAGAATCTGGGAATATGAAAATTTAGAAATTTAGGAATTTGGAATTTAGGAATTTTAGACTTCGGGAATTTGGGAATTTGTGGATTTCGGAATTTAGGAATTTGGGAATTTGGAAATTTGTGAATTTGAGAATTGGGGATTTTGGGAATTTGGGAAATTGAATTCAGGAATTTAGGAATTTAGGAATTAAGGAATTTAGGAATTTGAGAATTCAGGAATTTAGGAATTTAAGAATTTGTGAATTTAGGAATTTGAGAATTTAGGAATTTAGAAATTAAGGAATTTCGGATTTTGGAATTTTAGAATTTGGGAATTTGTAAATTTGGGAATTTGGGAATTTGAGAAGTTGGAAATTTAAGAATTTGGGAATTTGGGAAATTAGGAATTTAGGAATTTGGTAATTTAAGAATTTGGGAATTTGTGAATTTGGGACATTGGGAATTTGGGAATTTAGGAATTAAGGAATTTAGGAATTTGAGAATTTAGGAATTTGGGAATTTGGTAATTTGTGAATTTGGGAATTTAAAAATTTGGGAATTTGAGAAATTGGAAATTTGGGAATTAGGAGATTTGAGAATTAGTGAAATTGATAATTTGGGAATTTAAGAATTTGGAAATTTGTGATTTTGGGAATTTGAGACTTACGGAATTTGGGAATTTAGGAATTTGGGAATATGGAAATTTGGGAATTTAAGAATTGGGAATTTGAAAATTTGGGAATATAAGCATTTGGGATTTTAGGAATTTAAGAATTTAGAATTTGTTTTTTAAATTCTAAAATTTTAGAATTTTAGAATTTAAGAATTTTAGAAATTTAGAATTTAAGAATTTTAGAATTTAAGAATTTAAGAATTTAAGAATTTAAGAATTTAAGAATTTAAGAATTTAAGAATTTAAGAATTTTAGAATTTTAGAATTTTAGAATTTTAGAGTTTTAGAATTTTAGAATTTTAGAATTTTAGAATTTTAGACTTTAAGAATTTAAGAATTTAGAATTTTAGAATTTTAGAATTTTAGAATTTTAAATTTTAGAATTTTAGAATTTTAGAATTTTAGAATTTAGAATTTTAGAAATTTAGAATTTTAGAATTTTAGAATTTTAGAATTTTAGAATTTTAGAATTTTAGAATTTTAGAATTTTAGAATTTTAGAATTTTAGAATTTTAGAATTTTAGAATTTTAGAATTTTAGAATCTTAGAATTTTAGAATTTTAGAATTTTAGAATTTTAATTTTAGAATTTTAGAATTTTAGAATTTTAGAATTTTAGAATTTTAGAATTTTAATTTTAGAATTTTAGAATTTTAGAATTTTAGAATTTTAGAATTTTAGAATTTTAGAATTTTAGAATTTTAGAATTTTAGAATTTTAGAATTTTAGAATTTTAGAATTTTAGAATTTTATAATTTTATAATTTTAGAATTTTAGAATTTAAATTTAGAATTTTGAATTTTAGAATTTTAGAATTTTAGAATTTAGAATTTTAGAATTTTAGAATTTTAGAATTTTAGAATTTTAGAATTTTAAATTTTAGAATTTTAGAATTTTAGAATTTTAGAATTTTAGAATTTTAGAATTTTAGAATTTTATAATTTTAGAATCTTTAGAATTTTAGAATTTTAGAATTTTAGAATTTTAGAATTTTAAATTTTAGAATTTTAAATTTTAGAATTTTAGAATTTTAGACTTTTAAAATTTTATAATTTTATAATTTTAGAATTTTAGAATTTTAGACTTTTAAAATTTTATAATTTTAGAATTTTAAATTTTAGAATTTTAGAATTTTAGAATTTTAGAATTTTAGAACCTTTAAATTTTAGAATTTTAGAATTTTAAATTTAATTTTAGAATTTTAGAATTTTAGAATTTTAGAATTTTAGAATTTTAGAATTTTAGAATTTTAATTTTAGAATTTTAAATTTTAAATTTTAAAATTTTAGAATTTTAAATTTTAAATTTTAAATCTAGAATTTTAGAACTTGAACCTTAGAATTTTAGAATTTTAGAATTTTAGAATTTTAGAATTTTATGATTTTAGAACTTAGAATTTTAGAATTTAGAATTATAGAATTTTAGAATTTTAAAATTTTAAAATCTTAAATTTTGAATTTTAGAATTTTAGAATTTTAGAATTTTAAATTTTAGAATTTTAGAATTTTAGAATTTTAGAATCCAGAATTTTAGAATTTTAGAATTTTAGAATTTTAGAATTTTAGAATTTTAGAATTTTAGAATTTTAAATTTTAGAATTTTAGAATTTTAGAATTTTAGAATTTTAGAATTTTAGAATCTTAGAATTTTAGAATTTGAATTTTAGAATTTTAGACTTTTGAACCTTAAATTTTAATTTTAGAATTTTAGAATTTAAGAATTTTAGAATTTTAAATTTTAGAATCTTAGAATTTTAGAATTTTAGAATTTTAGAACTTTAGAATCTTTGAACTTTAAATCTTTAGAATCTTAGAATCTTAGAATTTTAGAATTTTAGAATTTTAGAATCTTAGAACTAGAATTTTAAATTTTGAATTAGAATTTTAGAATTTTAGAATTTTAGAATTTTAGAAATTTTAAATTTTAGAATTTTAGAATTTTATAATTTTAGAATTTTAGAATTGTAGAATTTTAGAGTTTAAGACTTTTAGAATTTTAGAATTTTAGAATTTTAAAATTTTAGAATTTTAGAATTGTAGAATTTTAGAATTTCAAAATTTCAGAATTTCAGAATTTTAGAATTTTAGAATTTCAGAATTTAAGATTTTAAGAATTTTAGAATTTTAGATTTAGGATTTTAGAATTTTAGATTTTTAGAGTTTAAGAATTTTAGAATTTAAGAGTTTAAGAATTTAAGAATTTTATAATTGGTCAAACTTAAAAGAGACGAACAGTTGTTGTCAAACCATCGGGGTTTGAGTGTAGAGTGTTGGTAAAGGGATTTGGTGTAGAAATTTTGAATTTTGGATTTTAGAATTTTAGTATTGCAGAATTTTAAAAATTTCAAAATTAATAATCTTTAGAATTGTAGAGTTTTCGATTGTTAGGTTTCAAAATGTCAATGCGTTGAAATTTTAAAATTAGAGAATTTTGAAATGAGAATTGCAGAATGGTATAATTTTAGATTAGAGTTTTGTGGTGGTAGAGTGTAACAAAGTGTGTGTGGATTTTCAGCGCCTTCTGCACGAGCGACCGAAGCTGGCCAGAGATCGCCTCCAGGATGCCGACGGAGATCAAGTTCGACTGGAACGGATGATGTTGGCCGTCGCTTTCCTAGTCGTCTTTGTCCTTATCCGAGGTGGCTGAAGATCGGTGGAATAGGTCGGCGTCGCAGTCTGTGGCGGAATAGGTAGAAAAGATCGATTAGATCGATAGATTAAAAATTTTGGGATTGGAGGAGGAGGAGGAGGAGGAGGAGGAGGAGGAGGAGGAGGAGGAGGAGGAGGAGGAGGAGGAGGAGGAGGAGGAGGAGGAGGAGGAGGAGGAGGAGGAAGAGGCGCGTTGATGATTTCCTACCGCTATATCTTCTCCTCGGCGGTCGTGGAGCAGGAGGATAAGTTCTGCGCCGCTGCCAGGAATCGGCATTCGTGATTCCGCGCCGGCGCCGTTTTCGAAATCCTGGCCGAACTAAGTGTGGGCAACAACGTCGGACGAGCTGCTGGTCAACACGCGGACCCGGCGAACAAAAACCACGTTCCGCTGGCCAACGCCGAAAAAGCACTAAGGGCCACTGTCCAACAACCATCCTCGCCGCAGGACCACGCGCCGCAATGCTAGCGGATTCCCGAAAACTAGGACGGTTCGTCCCCGTCATTCCGCGGCAGCAGAACCGAACGTGATCCGGAGGGATAACCACACGGCGACGTTCCTTCCATTTTATGTCACTTCCACTTCTGGCATTCGTTCAAAAAAAACAAAAATAAACAAACAGTCGCACTCGCGCGGTAGAAAATATTGGGTTGCGGTTTTGGTTGCGTTTGACAGTTGTTACGCTTCAGAAAATTTGTGAAAAGCGGGGGGCGATTTCGAACACAAATGTTTTCGAATGTGATGAAAATGTTGTCGTTTTTGATAACATTCGAAACGAAATCGAGAACAGACGATGTTTTCGATTTCAAGACAATTTGATTTCAGATTTGCGGAACGGATTTCTATCCGTGTAGAAGTGGGCTTTTCCGCAATGTTCCGCTTCACTATATATCCTAGCAATGTGTACTCAAGTAAGGAAGAGAGGACTACGCCACTACACGGATAGAAATCCTGTCCGGGAAATCGACAACATTGTTCTCGATTCGTTCTGAAAATCGTTTCATAATGTTGTCGACCAGTCGTCCGGTAACATTTGCATCAAAATCGAGAACAATGTTGTTGATTTTGAGTCGTCACGGTTGGTGACGTCTGGCAAAATAGAAAGCACGCAGCCATCCCGAACGATTTATTCGGTTTTTGAATTGACCGTTGGATTTGGTTTTTGAATTGACCGTTGGATATTTCTTTGGTTCAGTAAAACAGTTGATTCGTTTTTTTTATTTATTGAGGCATCATTAATTAAAAAACTAATCTTTGTGTGTGTGTGTGTGTGTGTGTGTGTGTGTGTGTGTGTGTGTGTGTGTGTGTGTGTGTGTGTGTGTGTGTGTGTGTGTGTTTGGAATATGGGAATACAAGAAATTAGTGTTTTGACAAACAGGAAATATGGGAATCTGGGTATTAAAGAATAAGGAGTTTTTTGGGAATTTGGGATTTTCTGAATCTGGGAATCCCGAATCAAAATTAGGGAATTTGTGATTTTAGGAACTTGGTATTATGTTATTTAAGAAATTTGGGAATATCGGAATTAGAAAATTTAGGAATTCAAGAACCTGATAATATGGGATTTAGAGATTTAGGAATTAATGAATTAAGGAATTTAGGAATTTAGGATTTTGGGAATTTGGGAATATGGGAATTTGGGATTTTGGGACTTTGGGAATTTGTGAATTTGGGAATTAAATTTGGGATTTTGGGAATTTAGAAATTTGGGAATTTAAGAATTTAGAATTTGGGAATCCGGGAACATGGGAATTTGGGATTTTGGGAATTTGAGAATATAGAATTTGGAAATTTGGGAATTTGAGAATTTAGGAATTTAGGGTGGGAATTTGGGAATTTGGGATTTTGGGACTTTGAATTTGTGAATTTGAATTAGAATTTGGGATTTTGGGAATTTAGAAATTTGGGAATTTAAGAATTTAGGAATTTGGGAATTTAGGAATTAAGGAATTTAGGGATTTGAGAATTTAAGAATTTAGGAATATGGAAATTTGGGAATTGAAGAATTTAGGATTTGGGAATTTGGGAATTTAAGAATTTGTGAATTTGGGGATTTGGGAATTTAGGAATTTAGGAATTTAGGAATTTAGGAATTTAGGAATTTAGGAATTTAGGAATTTAGGAATTTAGGAATTTGGGAATTTAGGAATTTAGGAATTTAGGAATTTAGGAATTCAGGAATTTTGGAATTTTAGATTTAGGAATTTAGGAATTTAGGAATTTAGGAATTTAGGAATTTAGGAATTAAGAATTAGGAATTAAGGAAATCAGAATTCAGGAATTTAGGAATTTAGGAATTTAGGAATTTAGGAATTCAGAATTTAGGAATTTAGGATTGAGAATTTCAGAATTTAGAATTTGGGAATTGAAGAATTAGGGATTTGGGATTTGGGAATTGAAGAATTAGGATTTGGGAATTTGATAATTTAAATTTGGGGTGGGGATTTGGAAATTAAGGAATTTGAGAATTTAGGAATTTAGGAATATGGGAATCTGGGAATTTGGGAATTTGTTTATTTGGGAAATTGGAAATTTGAGAATTTGGGAATTTTAGAATTTAGGAATTTGTAAATTTAAGAATTTAGGAATTTGAGAATTTGGGATTTGAAAATTTAGGAATTTAGGAACTTAGGAATTTAAGAATTTAGAAATTTAGGAATTTAGGAATTTAGGAACTTAGGAATTCAAGAAATTAGGAATTTAGGAATTTAGGAATTTAGGAATAAAGGAATTTAATTTAGGAACTTAGGAATTTAGGAATTACGAATTTAGGAATTTAGGAATTTAGGAATTTAGGATTTAGAATTTAGAAATTTATGAGTTTAGGAATTAAGGAATTTGAGAATTTAGGAAAGAAATTCAGGAATTTGGGAATTAAGAATTAGGGAATTCGGGAATTTAGGAATTCAGGAATTTGGGTGAATTTAGGAATTTGGGAATTTGGAAATTTAGAATTTGGGAATTCGAGATTTGGGAATTTAGGATTTGGGAATTTAAGAATTTGGGATATTAGAGAATTTGAATTTGGGAAATGGAATTTGAGAATTGGGGAATTTAGGAACTTAGAATTTAGGAATTTTGGAATTTAGGAATTTAGGAATTTGTAAATTTAGAATTTGGGAATTTGTAATTTAGGAGATTGAGGTGGGAATTTCAAATGGAACTTAGGAACTTAGGAATTTAGAATTTAGGAATTTAGGAATTTTGGACTTAAGGAATTTAGGAATTTAGGAATTTAGGAATTTAATTAGGAATTTAATTTAGGAATTTAGGAATTTAGGAATTAGGAATTACGAATTAAGAATTTAGGAATTTGAGATTTAGGAATTTAGGAATTTAAGAATTTAGGAATTTAGGAATTAAGGAATTTGAGAATTTAGGAATTAAGAAATTCAGGATTTGAGAATTTAGAATTAA
>NC_051863.1:109353530-109441014 GCF_015732765.1 Culex quinquefasciatus | reverse complement strand
TTGCTATTTTAGAATTTTAGAATTTTAAATTTTAGAATTTAAATTTAAGAATTTTAGAAATTTTAGAATTTTAAATTTTAGAATTTTAAATTTTAGAATTTTAGAATTTTAGAATTTTAGAATTTTAGAATTTTAGAAATTTAGAATTTTAGAATTTTAAATTTAAATTTTAGAATTTTAGAATTTTAGAATTTTAGAATTTTAAATTTTAGAATTTTAGAATTTTAGAATTTTTAAATTTTAAATTTTAGAATCTTAAATTTTAGAATTTTAGAATTTTAGAATTTTAGAATTTTAAATTTTAGAATTTTTAAGAATTTTAAATTTTAGAATTTTAGAATTTTAAATTTTAAATTTTAAAATTTTAGAATTTTAAATTTTAAATTTTAAATTTTAGAATTTTAGAATTTTAGAATTTTAAATTTTAGAATTTTAGAATTTTAGAATTTTAGAATTTTAGAATTTTAAATTTTAGAATTTTAAATTTAAATTTTAAATTTTAAATTTTAAATTTTAGAATTTTAGAATTTTGAATTTTAGAATTTTAAAATTTTTTTTTTTTGAATTTTAGAATTTTAAATTTTAAATTTTAAATTTTAAATTTTAAATTTTAAATTTTAAATTTTAGAATTTTAGAATTTTATAATTTTTAGATTTTAGAATTTTAGAATTTTAAATTTTAAATTTTAAATTTTAGAATTTTAAATTTTAGAATTTTAAATTTTAGAATTTTAGAATTTTAAAATTTTATAATTTTATAATTTTAGAATTTAAATTTTAGACTTTAAAATTTTATAATTTTAAATTTTAGTTTTAAATTTTAAATTTTAGAATTTTAGAATTTTAGAATTTTAAATTTTAAATTTTAAATTTTAGAATTTTAAATTTTAAATTTTAGAATTTTAAATTTTAGAATTTTAAATTTTAGAATTTTAGAATTTTAAATTTTAGAATTTTAAATTTTAGAATTTTAGAATTTTAAAATTTTAGAATTTTAAATTTAAAATTTTAGAATTTTAGAATTTTAAATTTTAGAATTTTAAATTTTAAATTTTAGAATTTTAAATTTAAATTTTAGAATTTTAGAATCTTAGAATTTTAAATTTTAGAATTATAGAATTTTAAATTTTAAATTTTAGAAATTTTAAATTTTAAATTTTAGAATTTTAAATTTTAAATTTTAAATTTTAGAATTTTAGAATTTTAGAATTTTAAATTTTAGAATTTTAGAATTTTAAATTTTAGAATTTTAGAATTTTAGAATTTTAGAATTTTAAATTTTAGAATTTTAGAATTTTAGAATTTTAGAATTTTAGAATTTTAGAATTTTAGAATTTTAGAATTTTAGAATTTTAGAATTTTAAATTTTAGAATTTTAGAATTTTAGACTTTAAAAATTTTAGAATTTTAGAATTTTAGAATTTAAATTTTAGAATTTTAGAATTTTAGAATTTTAGAATTTTAAATTTTAGAATTTTAGAATTTTAGAATTTTAGAATTAGAATTTTAGAATTTTAAATTTTAGAATTAGAATTTTAGAATTTTAGAATTTTAGAATTTTAGAATTTTAAATTTTAGAATTTTAGAATTTTAGAATTTTAGAATTTTAGAATTTTAGAATTTTAGAATTTTAAATTTTAATTTTAGAATTTTATAATTTTAGAATTTTAAATTGTAGAATTTTAGAGTTTAAGACTTTTAGAATTTTAGAATTTTAGAATTTTAAAATTTTAGAATTTTAGAATTGTAGAATTTTAAATTTCAAAATTTCAGAATTTCAGAATTTTAGAATTTTAGAATTTCAGAATTTAAGATTTTAAGATTTTAGAATTTTAGATTTAGGATTTTAGAATTTTAGATTTTAGAGTTTAAGAATTTTAGAATTTAAGAGTTTAAGAATTTAAGAATTTTATAATTGGTCAAACTTAAAAGAGACGAACAGTTGTTGTCAAACCATCGGGGTTTGAGTGTAGAGTGTTGGTAAAGGGATTTGGTGTAGAAATTTTGAATTTTTGGATTTTAGAATTTTAGTATTGCAGAATTTTAAAAAATTTCAAAATTAATAATCTTTAGAATTGTAGAGTTTTCGATTGTTAGGTTTCAAAATGTCAATGCGTTGAAATTTTAAAATTAGAGAATTTTGAAATGAGAATTGCAGAATGGTATAATTTTAGATTAGAGTTTTGTGGTGGTAGAGTGTAACAAAGTGTGTGTGGATTTTCAGCGCCTTCTGCACGAGCGACCGAAGCTGGCCAGAGATCGCCTCCAGGATGCCGACGGAGATCAAGTTCGACTGGAACGGATGATGTTGGCCGTGTCGCTTCCTAGTCGTCTTTGTCCTTATCCGAGGTGGCTGAAGATCGGTGGAATAGGTCGGCGTCGCAGTCTGTGGCGGAATAGGTAGAAAAGATCGATTAGATCGATAGATTAAAAATTTTGGGATTGGAGGAGGAGGAGGAGGAGGAGGAGGAGGAGGAGGAGGAGGAGGAGGAGGAGGGAGGAGGAGGAGGAGGAGGAGGAGGAGGAGGAGGAGGAGGAAGAGGCGCGTTGATGATTTCCTACCGCTATATCTTCTCCTCGGCGGTCGTGGAGCAGGAGGATAAGTTCTGCGCCGCTGCCAGGAATCGGCATTCGTGATTCCGCGCCGGCGCCGTTTTCGAAATCCTGGCCGAACTAAGTGTGGGCAACAACGTCGGACGAGCTGCTGGTCAACACGCGGACCCGGCGAACAAAAACCACGTTCCGCTGGCCAACGCCGAAAAAGCACTAAGGGCCACTGTCCAACAACCATCCTCGCCGCAGGACCACGCGCCGCAATGCTAGCGGATTCCCGAAAAACTAGGACGGTTCGTCCCCGTCATTCCGCGGCAGCAGAACCGAACGTGATCCGGAGGGATAACCACACGGCGACGTTCCTTCCATTTTATGTCACTTCCACTTCTGGCATTCGTTCAAAAAAAAAAAAAACAAAAAATAAACAAACAGTCGCACTCGCGCGGTAGAAAATATTGGGTTGCGGTTTTGGTTGCGTTTGACAGTTGTTACGCTTCAGAAAATTTGTGAAAAGCGGGGGGCGATTTCGAACACAAATGTTTTCGAATGTGATGAAAATGTTGTCGTTTTTGATAACATTCGAAACGAAATCGAGAACAGACGATGTTTTCGATTTCAAGACAATTTGATTTCAGATTTGCGGAACGGATTTCTATCCGTGTATGCTATGCTATGCGATTTTCTCGAATCGCGGTTTTTGGTTTTGTGCCCTAATGAAATGTATGGCTCGAAATGATGTGACATTCGGAAATATTTTTTTGTGTGTAGAGAATTTTCTCAGCTTTTCAAAAATATTTTTTTTCAAAAGTGGGCAAACATGTGCACTAATTTTAAAAAATGAAAAACTGCGACTATTTTCAAAAAAATCCTAAAACCTAAAAATGGATTTAACTTGAAAGCGCGCTAAAGTACTTTTTGATTGCAAATTTGATTTTACATCGAAAAATGAAGTTGAAATTTTTTGTGCCCAATATTTCATTTTTTTTTAAATCAGTATTGATTCAAAAAATCATAACTCGCTCAAAGATTTTTTGCACAACCTGGAAATTTCTGAAAAGTTGGCATTCGATGTCTTCTAAGGGAGTGGCCGTGGCTGACTGGTTATAGTGTTCGCTTTGTAAGCGAATGGTTCTGGGTTCGATGCCCATCTGCTCCCAACGAGAAAGTTTAGAACAGGGGTGCTCAAAGTTTTTGAATGCCGGGCCAAATTTGTAGCTCACATGAGCTTGCGGGCCAAATGTAAAAATTGTTATTTGAGAAAAAATAAATTACTTTATTTCAATCCATAATAGCAAAAACTATAACTACCGGGTTTTTTTTGTATTCATTTTGTTTTTTTGTCGTTGAAATATTAGTTAACAAATAATAAATTTTTGCTATTTTGTTCCAAAAAGCTTCCAATTTTAATAATCAGCAAAGTAAAAAAAATGCAAAACATATTATTCGTGAGCTTTTTATTGCAATATTTATGCCAAACATTCAATCAGAAAATACAGTATTTTTTTAAGAATTTTAAATACTATGGCCTGGTCAAGGTCGAGAGGTGGTTGAACATTTTGTGACTGAAAACAGTCACATTTTCACAAAGATAATGGAATTGGAAAAAAAAATTAATCATTTGAATTCACTTGTATGTTCAACGATTCTTATTATATTTCAAAAATGGTAAAATAAACTTTGAAAAATAAAAATAATTCGTTACTTGTTCGTTACAAAAGATTTTTCAGCAATTCTTCCTCCAATTTCAATAAAATTTCAATATTTTTTGTCAGTCTGAATCAGATGTTATGCACTCAGATTTGTCACCAAAGGAGAATGGGTAAATTTGTATGGGAGCTGGTCCAAGGATGTACACAAACGCGAGAAACTTTATTCGAATGATCTCGCCGAGACATGAAAAAAAGTCTTCTGGACGATTTCTCTAAACCCTGGGGTTCAAAAGTTACAAGTTGGTAAAGTTTGAGTATTTTAGGGTTAAAACGTACAAAAAATCGTATTTTTGCTATTGCTAAAATCACTCATAAAATTCTTATTTTATTATGGATTTCGATGATCTTGACATTTGACGCGTATCAGCAAAAACTATTAGTTCTGATATGTTTTAGCATGATTGAAACATGACTTCTCTTGTCTTTATTTTAAGGCTCAGTCCTTTAAAAATGGTGCGTTCTGAGTTTTGAATTAATTTTTAATGGAATGCCTATATTTTTGATATCTTTACAGTTTTTTCAATTTAGTCAAATTAGCATTCTACTAAAACGCTTAACCACACCTGAACTAAACCTTGATTTTTAAAAATTACAAATTACTGTATAGATTGGTCAAAGGGCCATTTTACATGATCATTCGAAATGGGCCCGCGGGCCACAAAAAATCACCTCGCGGGCCACATTTGGTCACCCCTGGTTTAGAACACAGAAATTTGAAATGATGAAAAGGAATGAAACATCAAAGTCGCTTGAGGCGGGGTTCGATCCCCCGTCTTTTGGATTGGCAGAGGCGACTCGTGCCCGAATGTAGTACCTGTTCAATGTTATTTTTTTTTATTCTTTATTATAGAGTTTTTTAGCCGGATTCTGGTTCAACTCTTTTGGATGATTTGACTTCGTGCTTGAAGTCGACCCGGTTACAATGTTTCAAACTTTTTTCTTTCCAATGGTTTTTATTTTTACGTTTTATTATTTTTATACTATTATAATTTTCTGTTTATGCAAATAATTAATTACACGTATGATTAAGACTTTTTATCTCGTTAAAATGTATTTTTAAGACTTAATCATTAGCGTGGCGAGTGTAGAAAAATAGAGCAATCGCTCTGCAATCCTTGTCGAAATTCAACTGTTTGTTGGGCTTTTTTAGGCCCAACTAATATTGAGCTAACTTGGTTAAAAATTAAATTGACATTTTACTTTATACTTTTTAGAACCAGGTCGTATCGCTTTTGATCCTTTATCAAATTTTTAGAGAATTGAATTTACTCACTGTACAGTTATGTCCTCATGGTTTTGGAATTCAATTTCTGAAAAATCAGAAGGATGTTAAAAACAAAACTATATTGACAAGAATCCGAGATAATTAAAATATTTGTTTTAAGCATCAGTGAAAAAAAAGTTTTCAGAACAAATTCAATTTTCAGAGGTTCAACGCGCGCAGTTGAACATTCCAGTTTTAAAACAAGCCATCACCAGTCTGCGCAAAACAGCCTGATGCCTAAAAGTGCGCCAAATATAGAGCAATATCTGTGGTGCTCTCGCGCTCTCTCATTTGTTCATGCTCTCAACGTGCTGTCAACGCGCTGGCTTGTTTACATTTTGCAAGCAGCTCCCAGCAGAGCTGAGCGAGCTAAGTCAGCTGGGGCCTGCGCCTGGGGGTGGCATTTCGCTCTCTCCCAAAAATGCTGTCAGTTCACGCTCTCAGATTGAACCAGATTTGCCAACACATCGATAATGCCGCTGCGTATGAATAGGAAGCTCTTTACATGTGTTGATTTTTTTCCGTATGGAGATTTTTTCCGCGACGTTCAGAGGGTCGGTGTGAACGCGACGAACATTTGCGCGTGGCTCGCCAGGCTGGCTCGCTTCAGTATTGGTGGGTTGTAAAGAGAGGTAAAGAGTAAAGGGTGGCGGGCCTATGCTTTTTTGGTGCATGCAGCGCTGCTGAACATAGGGCGTCGATTTTGTTAACGTATATTCAAACAAAAATTGTAATTGTATGTTGCTGGTTGAAAAAGCACCGCGGTACTCAAATAAAAAAATTATCCGCTTGAAATCGGCTACCTGTTCAATGAACAGGTTGAACAGGTGGACGAGTCGCCTCTGTGGATTGGTAAGAAAAAATGCTAACCACTAGGCCATGACGACTTGGTGGGCTCGGACTGGAATTAAGAATACTGTTACAGAGAGCGAGTTGTGGCGCTATAACCACGACAAATAGTGTCCAGGGCATTCGTGGAAATACAATGTCCCATCCCAGAGGGTCCCGGAGTACCAAACCTTCTTAGCATGGTGCTCCCAACGAATACAACCAAATCTCGGAGCGTATGGTGGTGTGTCCCCACGCTTCTTCCTCCCCTGTCGATTCAGAATTGTGTTGTTGTTCGAACACTCTGTGCTCAAACTCAACCCAATTACGCGACATCTCTGCGATACGGCTTTACGCAGTAGGCCTGGTCGCTTTAACGCTTGTGATGTTTCAATGCATTCTAATGCAATGGAGCACTGCAAATGTTAATAAATGACAAGAAGAGTGCTAGGCGTCATCTAACTTAAGGCACTCTCCAGGACCCATTCGAAAGTCCTCTAAAACATATAAAAAAAATAAATAAAAATAGTGTTTTTTTTTGCAAATCAAGTTTTAGAGACAAAAAGTGAAATTAAAAATCACCGTGTACCATTTTTTTTCAGTGTAGTCCATATCCATACCTACAACTTTGCCGAAGACACCAAATCGATCAAAAAATTCCTTCAAAAGATACAGATTTTTGAATTTTCATACATCATTTTTGTATGGACAGCTTCCAAATTTGTATGGAAAATTATATGTACAATACCGAAGGCACCAAAAAAGTTTCATCCGGATTAAAAAATACAAAAATAAAAATTGAAGAAAAAAGACCGATTTCGTAGAGAGTTGCTCAGCAGGTCTGTGCACTACCGCAGTATCGATTAATGACCAATGACACAGTGAAGGTTAATGATCGGAATTATGTCAGCTTTATGTGAGACATGGCACTATTTGAAAAGTCAGCGTCGATATTCGCTCTTTTAGTAAAATGTTTAAATTGAATCTTTCCTCAAAAGGCACAAAACAGCTTCGCAGAACCTATAATCTGTAATAATTCACTCTAGCTATCGATGGATTACCAGGCGGTTTCCAAACGACATGCCTCACACGTGTAGTTGTTTGGTTTCCTCGCTAATCCTGGTGATTCCGCGCGAAACTTGGTGGTCACAACATTGCTGTGCTGCAGTGTGTGTGTGAGAATGAGGCTCACGTGGCTATATGAATCACAGCTGTTTTGATCTACAACTTTTTCCCTCAATGCATAATCCTCTCCATATCAACGAGGTGTTGGCTTCTGTTGGTTCGAAGTGAGTGCTGATAACCGACCTCCTCTCTCTCTCTCTATGTGTCTAATGAAAAAAAAATCGTACCTCCACCCCGATTGTAGCACGATTGTGCGAAATTGAGACAGAGAAGTGGTGCAATCATTATCGACCCGCCGATGTCGAACGATGGCGAACATATGCTATTGTTTTTCTTTTTTGTTGCAATCATTTCTTCCTCTTCAAACAGTGGCCGCTGGGTTGAGCCGGTCAGTCAGTCGTTCAGCGAACGGTATGACATTGATGATGACGTCTCAATGCCTCTCCTCGGGGGTTTGCCACTCCTTCGGGCTGCCACTGTGGTGAAGAAGGATTGCATGTTCGCATGTTGTGTGTTTGTTGTTGAATGGAATCGAAAATGCATTGCACATGCTATCACATGTGTTCAATGTAATGAATTCCGTGTTCAACATACCGAAATACACAGGCGATCACACACTCTGGTCAGTTTGGGGTGGGAAAACGAGGTGGTTGAATTGTTTTCCGTGATTTTTTGAAAATTGATATCAGCTCCATGCTCGGAGCTGCTGTTGGGACACAAAAATCCGGAAGAAAGATTGCTGCCTCTGTCCTCATTAGAGTGGACAACAATTTTACTGTTTGTTCAAAGTCGAACGAACTTTTTCAATTGTTGCCATTTTTGAGCATGTTTGCCATTTCTGCAGACATTCTACATCTTTTATCATTAGCCTACTTTAATGAATGCAAAGATTCTAAGGTTTTCACAATATTTTACCAAGGTGACATGCATACAACATACAGTAATGTTAGATGTAAAAATCCCAAAACAGGTGAAGGATTATCGTCAGAAAAATTCGATTGTATCCTATTGACTGAACCAAAGTAAGACAAGTTTTCAAAACTTATTGGAGCTCTTCGTAAAAGAGACAAAGGAGTGAAAGCATCAAGTTTAGAAGTTATGTACAGTATGTAAAAAAAGTATTTACACCCCTTGGGCACTATGCACAGACTGTGATGAAACATGCAAACAATTTAAAGTTTGACAGAAACCTAGTACTACCCCAGTTAACTCAATCGGAATTCTGAATTGGATTCCGTTTCAGGATTCCGATTGAGTTGACTGGGACGTTTTGTTCGCAAACTCAGGTCGAACATTTTGCTACAAAAAGCTCATGAAAAGATGATTCTTATAAAAAGTTCTATAAAAAAATCAAAAAAGTGCAAAAAAAGTGTGTACACCTTTCGAAAAATTTAAACAAATTCAGATATTGGTTGACAAATCACCAAAAATCCAGTGTCCAGGGTGACCACTTAAATTCCATTTTCAAATTCCCGACTTTTTTCCAGACTTTTCCAGAATGCTCAAATAATAGGCATTTCTTATCTAAAGAATGATTTCAAACAAAAAACTTTCTATATGAACAGTCAATATTAACCAGCGAAAAAAAATCACAATGAATTAAAAAAAATCCAAATATAGGTATTTTTTGTGAATACAAAAAATAAACAATAAATAAAAAAACACTTCAAAAACGGAACTTCATTATTATGATTCAGAGTAGAAACACAAACAATTAGTCTTTGAAAAAATAATCGAAAGTTCAACAATACTTATAACATTCATGTTATTTTTTAAATTGACAAACTTATAGTTTTTGATACTTCGTTTCAACTGAAAATGACAAAAAGTTAAAGATAACTGAACTTAAAATAGCGTTCCTATTTTTTCAAAACTGCATCATCATTTTAAATCAAAGAATGATTGAAACATAATTGCTGTTATTATTCATTCAAAGGATTTAGAAAATGGTCAAGGAATTCATAAAAAATGCTTTTGACAAGTTCCCTAAATATTTTGTAATTTTTGATATTAAATTTTCTAATCCATTTTAATTTATCTAGCGGTCAGTATTTAACTGTTATTAAGTTGATTTTATGTTTTCCCACTTATTTTAAGCAAAATAATAGAAAAAACAATTTTTTTAAACAATTTTGTAGTAACTAAAAATTTCTTGGATTTTTTTTTTGCAAATTCAATATTTTCTTTATGTTTCCAAAACGTAAAAAAGTTTTTCAATTTTGAATTTTATTCGATATTTAAGTTTTCCGAAAACTGAAAATCAAGATTTATCTATTTACCCAAACTCACAAAAAAAAATTCAAGGGCAAAATTAGGAAAACAAATATTTTTAATTACTAAATAAATTTAGTTAAACAATTAAAAATATTCACAAAAAAAACATAGACAAACTCAAGTTGGAATCTGTTTCTAAATATCCAATTATGTGACAAAATGAAATAGAATCATAATTCTAAGCCGGCCATTAGGCTCTATTTTTATATTAGTTTTTCATTAACTTTACCTCTTGTTTGATGAACAAAAATTAAAGCGATCATTTGATTCATAAAAAATATTATGAAAATCTGTGTCAAAGACTCCAATATTCATTAAGATTTTGAATGCCTTTAACAGCTTTTCTATACTCAAATATATTGAAATAGTGAAAAGAACCTTAAATATAAAGTAAGTTACTAAAGCAGAAATGAGTGAATTCAATTTGAATATTTTACAAAATATTACAAAATTATTTAAGAGTTAAAAAATAATTTTCAATCAAGTATGCTCAGAATTCCCGACTTTTCCCGACTTTTTCCCGATTTTTGGCGGATTTTTGCGAATTCCCGACTTTTTCCCGACTTGAGTGGCCACCCTGAGTGTCTCAACTCCAAATAGGCTTCCTTGACTGATTAAAAAAATAATTTGGATTGAATATAAAGTTTACTAACTACTTAGTATAAAAGTATATATAACTCTGGAAATTCTATATAAAACTTATTTCAACCTAATTTTGCAAACTTTCAATTTAACTAAATGTCAATATATTACCATAGAATTGCTAAATACACATTCTCGAGTGGGTATAACGCCGTTTTGGGGGTCTTTGAATCGCTAGAATAGATTTTTCGTTGGAATTTCGTACCAACCCGGAATTACGTCTTCGGAAAATCCGCCGGCATCCGAACCGGTCCACGATTCACAAGTCAACATATGTGGCATCGGAAAGGGCATAAAATTTTCGATCTTTTGACTCATACATCTAGGTTTTTTTATAAAACCCACGTTTTTAAATACCTAGGTAAAAACGTTGTTTCATTTGAGAAACCAACCTGCCAAAAATGTAAGGACTCTCGTAATTTTTGTTCTCGTGGATCAAACTTACTTAAAAAACTGATAATTTTAGAGAGTTTTTTGTACAAAAAGCAATAGTTAAAAAATCGCAAATTGTTAAGCTAGATTTTAGTGGAAATTAAATGTTTCAAACATGGGAGAAGGGATTTGAACTTTTTACAAAGTTACAGTTCAAGTTGATTTTAATAGAAAATAATGTACTTAACAAACAGTACAATCAATGGAAGTAACCATTTGAAAATATTCACCAGAGCCCTACTAGGTCACCAAAGGACGCATTCCATCGAAAGTGGCGACCTCCTTCTTCGCCGCACTGAGTACCCTTCTAAAGTGCTGCCTTCTTTTTGTGCCGGAGCTTCTCATGACTGTCTAATTGAATTTAACAAACTCAATTCCAGCGACCACGTCATTGTCGACACCTTTTTTTCGTATGTTATCTGAAGAGCAAAACACACACCCGAGTCGTCGAAGGTACTGGTGCAAATATCAACTCACCAAGTCGGCGCGTTATCTCCGATGCAAAGCAATCAACTGCGACACGATGAATATATCCACAAAGTAGGGCACAGGATCGTCGCGTTTTCTTCCGCCAGGGCCACACTCCGCCACACGCAGGTAATCGATCAAAATAAAATGAAATCAGCTCGCCTTTTTTATGTGCCACCTCTTTTTATTCGTCGGAAACGCACTCACACTACGGACACTGTAAGAGGAGGAACTTGTTCCTCGCGAAAAAAAAACCCCAAAAAAATGCTGAGGAGCAGCTGGAAAAAGTTTTCCAATTTGTTTGAGCGTCCAACTTGGACCAATTTTAGCGTCCTTCACGCACTGCTCTCCTTGAACTTTACGCACAATCCGGTTGGGCACTGATTAAACTAACATTTTCACAATTAATTTAGCACCTGCGACCGTGATGACAACACCCCTTGCAAGGTTTTTTTTCCTTCAACCTTCTCCAGTAATTTCGAAACACCTCCTTCCTCTTCAAACTCCACTCTGTTATTGTCGTGGTCTGGTTGACATTCCGTGTTATAAACACCAACACGGCGACCTTCACTCACGCACGTACACAAACACACACACGCGCGCGCACTTATCGTTTTCCACTCAAAACTGACCAACCCAATTAAAACTTCGCGATGAGGGTCGTCACCATTTTCCAAAAACGCGATGTCAAAGCCAAATTCCAGAGGCTGATTTGGAACTTTCCAGGACGCTACCAATTTCAAAATGATCACCGACACAATCGTTTGCACATTTTGTTACTTTTTCAACTGTTCACTTTTGTCTTACAAAGCTAATAAAACAATCCAACGATGATGAGGAAATCAAGCAGTCGACAAGATACGCACGCACTCCCTCCGTCGCGAAAACTCTGACTGAACAAAAATCTCGTTCCGTTTGACATATCGACCCGAATTAAGTTAGTTTAAACGATCACCGCTTGGATGGCGCTTTTGCTATTTGCTACACGCTTAACAGAAACAACTCATTTTACACTTAGCATCTGTTATTTAATTTTTTTCAATTGGGTACTAAAGCCCTATGTAATTTTTTATGTACAACGATAAAAAACACGATTAAAAACCATTTCTGATCACTTTTTTTCATTTTAACGCAAAAAAATTTTTTGTCAAGACAACATTTTTTCGATGGATCAACTATGGTCCCCTTGGAAAGAGCTGTCAAGTAGCTACCGGCTACAGTACTATTATGTTCTAACAATAGCTGTTTCGAACCATCCTAATCGTATGACGAATAGATACCGTTCATTAAATTGTAGGAAAAAAAATCAACCATTCGAATATGTCAAGATAAGTGCAACAATTCGGGAAATAGTACCATTTTAATTTTGTTATATGGTTGTGACATTATATCAACAATATCACAAATGGTAACCATACCAGAAATAATTTTCTTATGATTTCGACAGTTTCACCTTTGGTATTTGATTATGCGGGAGGAGCTTTTCTGTCAAGAAGGACCGCGGGGTTAATTTTTCAAAATTGATTCAAAAATCCATTTTTAACTCTTTGTGGTCGTGCAATGGGTTATTGTACTCAGAAAAATAAGCTTTATCGCTGTAAACAATAATATCAGCAATCTAAGCTTCATTTTAGGACCCAATTGGGTACTAAACTGCCGCTCTAATCGTGTCCGTCCCATATGTAAAAACAGCAAGCCGAGAAAAACGCGTGTCAAAGTTGTCCAGCCCATAAGGCTACGGGTTAGAATTTCACGAAAAAGTGGATTTTCTCCGGATTTCTAGAACAAAGTACTACATTTTATTGGTTTTTCTGATAGCTTACATGATTTTGAACCAAACTGCATTATTACCTCAAAATTGACGAAATTACATATGGGACGGACTAGCTTCGAGCGGCAGTAAAGCCCTAAGTCAATTTTTATGTACAACGGTAAAAAACACGATTTAAAACCATTTCTGATCACTTTTTTTCATTTTAATGCAAAATTTTTTTTTGACAAGACAACATTTTTTCGGTGGATCAACTATGGTCCCCTTGGAACGAGCTGTCAAGTAGGAGCTTTTCTGTCAAGAAGGACTGCGAGGTTAATTTTTCTAAATTGATTTAAAAATCAATTTTAAACTCTATGCCCTAGTAACATTTTTAAACTTACAGGTTTTATCATGGTTCTGAAAACCCTCATACGGCCTAAATAGGCTTTTATGGCCTACTTAAAACCTAAAATGTTACTAGGGTGTGGTCGTACAAAGGGTCATTGTACTCAGAAAAATAAGCTTAATCGCTGTAAACAATAATATCAGCAATCTAAGCTTCCTTTTAGGACCCAATTATTTAAAACCTTGTTTACTTTTTAAAACAGGCTATCGAAAAATAAAAGTGCAACATGGAGTTAAACTTTCTGTCAAGCTGCTGTGAAGCTTACCTTGACAGTTGCGAAAGTTTAACTCCATGTTACCGGCTTACATCCACCTTACATCTCTCTTTTTAATTTCTCGATAGACTGAAACTAAAGTCATGATCAAGGGGCTGGAAACTCTAATATTACTTAAGAATACTGAGTATACTAACGATATTCCAGTATACTTATTAGTATACTAACCGAAAAGCAATAAACTGTCAGTATATTAAGATACTCTCAGTATATTGGTAAGTATACTGGCGATATGTGAAGGAAATAATAAGTATACTAACATATATTTTGATATACTGGTTAACATAATAATTATAGCTCTAAGAGTTTCCAGCCCCTTGGTCATGATTGGTTTATAAGCAAACTGGAGGAGTAAATATTTTTCAAAAAAATATTACTTTAAGCACTCACTCAAAGAAAAAAATACTGTAAATTTAAAAAGATCGTTCGTTGGATTAAAAGTTCGTGAAGGAGCGCTAGGCCCGGCTCCAGGAGGGCTTGTTGATTGTCCAACCTTTCCACTGTGTTGCAGGGAATTCCGTGGCACAACACTTCAAGGCGACAATCGGCGAGTGGACTGTATTCACGAGTTTTTCCTTCAGTGGACTCCTTTGGCCAGGATGCAAGAAAACAGCTTGTTTCACGATCTTTACTGCTATATTTACAAGCTTAAACTGACTTACGGACTAACAAAATCATTTGGTTTTTAAAGCTAAAACTTCGGCAATTCTTCCCGAATCTTCTTTGCAAAAACATTCTTATTATTTAATCTCCTATCGGGTGCGCAATCCTTTTTCCCTAAACCATGTACACGCCACTTCTTCTTTTCATTCATTCATTTCTTTCATTCCTACTCCCTGCTCTCCTATTGGTCTGTTTGCGCAAGCTGCCTATTCAGACGCGCGCTGCGCGTCCTTGAGCCTATTGTGTGCTGTGAGATTCATGAATGAAACAAGTGTGAAAGGAAAGGACACGAATGGTGAGTTGGTCTGCGGTTATTTACATGCTATTGTTTCTTTTCTTCTTCAATGTGTGGCGTGTATGTGCGGGTACATTTGTGTTGTGTTATGTGCTTGAAACAATGGAAGGATTAACTGACACTGTGGAAATGGATGGATTATTCTTGCAAATTTACTATACCTGACACTGTTAAAAAATCATATCGGTTGGAAACTATTTCTTTTAAGATTAAAATCATTTCTTGGGCAAATTAAATCTACTTTGGCGTTGGCGCCAACATACTCCCGCCGGGCAGAGATGGAATCTCTGTGACCTTAACCAAATTTGCATTATCAATGATTGGCAGAACAGCAATCTTATGGATTGCCCGCTTGTACACTACTGTGCCGATCTGTACTTCGACCGTACGCACCAAATCATCTTTCCCGGGAAGGTTTTGTGATTTTTCCCAACTTCCACACCTGCACGGGCGCATCTTTTCTTCTAGCAAGACAATCATACCTGGTTTGATGTTGGCGGACTTGACTCGATTCTTACCGCGGGGTTGAAGGGTTTGCAAATAATCGCGATGCCACTTTCTCCAAAACTCATCGCGCAATCGCTGCATGTACTGCCAGCGACTGAGCCGATTTATCTGAACACCTTCACAACTGGGTCCAGGTACGGCGGTCAGGGGACGACCAATCAAAATGTGTCCGGGGGTGAGAATCTCTGAATCATTAGGTTCTGAAGAGGTAGCATAGAGAGGACGTGAATTTAAAATTCCTTCTATCTGAGTCAGAACTGTAGCGTACTCTTCAAAGGACAACTTGGCTTCCTTGAGAGTTCTCTTCAAATGAAATTTGGTACTCTTAACGGCGGCTTCCCAAATACCACCAAAGTTGGGGGCTTCGGGGAATGAACGACCAATTAATTTCACGAGGCTGACAGAACTGAGCGATTTCATCGACTGTGACTTGGGACTTCAACAATTCATAGAGCTCATGTAGCTCGGTTTTCGCTCCGCGGAAATTGGTTCCGTTATCGGAGTGGATTTCTCGGGAAGTCCTCGACGACCTACGAAGCGTTTCAGAGCTGCGAGAAAAGTCTCTGTACTCATATCTGAAACGAGTTCCAAATGTACGGCTCGAGTGACCATACAAACAAACACCGAGATGTAAGCCTTTACGATCTTGGGCTTGTATCGACCTTCCTTGACATAAACTGGACCTGCGTAATCCACACCTGTGACCTCGAACGGCAGAGCTTGGTTGACACGATATGCAGGAAGATTTCCCATCAACTGACTAGCGACCTTCGGGCGAGCCTGAAAACACGTGACGCAACGATGGGTGATTCTGCGAACTGACGACCTTCCGTCGATCAGCCAAAATCTTGTCCTCAAAGCAGCGATCAGACTCTTGGGACCGACATGCAAATTTTCTTCATGATAAGCGCGAATCAAAGGTCAACTACAGGGTGTTTCGGCAAAATGTAGGGGTGTTTGGAGTGAAACAACAGCGAGGATTGCTGAAGCCGACCTCCAACTCTCAAGACACCGTCCTGGTAGAACGGGTGCAAACCTGCAATCTTCTTGCACGGTTCGTCATTCTGAACACGGTGGATTTCGTCACTGAGTGCTTCGTGCTGAATAATCTTTACGATCAGTTCCAGCGAAGCGCGCAACTCAGGGATCGTTGGGTGAATCATGAACACTCGACAAGGCGGATCTTTCTGACGACAATTTTGGATGAAACGCTGCACGTATGCCATCACACGCTGCAGCTTTCTGAACGAACTGAACCTTGTAAACACCGGAAGCTGGTCTTCATTGAACACTGGGGTTGCAATGATCGGACCAAGCTTCAACTCGGGGAGTTCATCATCTGGAATTTCTGGGGGGATTTCCTCATCATACACTTCGACTCTCAGGAAGAATGGGCCTTCCCAGAACTAGGACTTCGACATTAGAGCCTCGGGAAGCATGCCTCTGGAAACAATATCAGCGGGGTTGTCCTTTGACCTGACATATTTCCAAATAAATCCTGCGGTGAGCTCAAGAATCTTGGCAACTCTGTTCCGGACGAACACATCGAGCTTCGCCAATGACTTCTTAAGCCAGGCGAGGACCACCTGACTGTCAGTCCAGAGTACGACTTGGCTTACCTTGAACTTGACAGTCTCGAGAACTCTAACCATCATGCGAGCCAACAGTTCACACGCCATCAACTCTTTGCGGTGAATGTTGAGATCTTTCTTGGGCGAACAAACTCTGGATTTGCTGCAGAGGAGGCGAAGTTGAGCTCTACCGTCGGACAAGATGCACCGGACGTAAATGTTTGCACCGTAAGCAACAACGGAAGCGTCGGAAAATCCATGAAGCTCAATCGCGACAGTCGACGGGCTGATAACATAGCGTGGAATCCGAATTTCACTAACCTTGGGGAGGGCTCTACGGAAACACAACCACGACGCCAGAAGATCTCCTTCGACCTTAGCGTCCCATGGCAACTCAATCAACCACAACTTCTGCATGTAAAGCTTCGCAACAACAATCACGGGGATAGAAATCCGATGGGATCAAACAACCTGCCGATTTCAGAGAAAATACTTCGCTTGGTGAATTCGGTGACATCTTTGGAAGACGCACCACGAACATAAATTCGTCAGACTGGGGACACCATGTCAGACCCAGTGCCTTGACGACCTCGTTTCCTTGATCGAGGCACACAAGTTTCTCGCGATCAGATTCGGGAACACTACTCAACACTTCCTGGCAATTCGAGCTCCATTTGTGGACACGAAAACCTCCAGACTCAAGCATCTTTCGAATCTGCCGCTGGACGACTACAGCTTCGTCAGCGGAACTAGCACCGGAAAGGATATCATCGACATAACAATCATCACGAACCACCTCAGCTGCTAGCGGAAACTTCTCTCTTTCATCCTGACACAACTGAACAAGACATCTGGTCGAGAGGAACGGGGCAGCTGCTGTACCGTAAGTTACCGTCTGTAACTCCAGAACGCGAATCGGCTTTGAAGAGTCACTCCTCCACAGAATTCTCTGGAACCTCGTCTGAGACGAGTCGATAAGCACTTGCCGATACATTTTTTCAATATCGGCAGTGAATGCAATGGGGTTTTTACGAAATCTGAGGAGGATACTGAACAAATCACTTTGGACCGACTTTCCAACGTGGAGAACCTCGTTGAGCGACTTCGCCGTAGAACCTTGCTTGGCCGACGCGTCGAACACTACTCGCAGTTTCGTGGTCGAGCTCGTCGGCCTCAGGACGGCGTGGTGGGGCATGTAGTACCGATGCTGGTCTACATCCTTGGACTCATCAACCTCACGACAATGACCAAGGGTTTCATACTCATCAATGAACTTAGCATACTGCTGCTTCAGACTTGGTTCTCTGTTGAGACGGCGCTCCAACAGCAGGAACCGACGAAGAGCGAGCGAACGGTTGTCTGGCAACCCTGAAACATCTTCACGAAACGGTAATCTAACAACAAATCGACCTGACGGTAAACGACGATGCGTTTCCACGAACAACTTCTCACATTCATCAACATCAGAGGGTGGGGGCGTTGGATCGGCAAGATCCTCGACCTCCCAAAACTTGGAAATCGTTTGATTCAGCACATCCAACGAAGCGTTGTTCGCGATGTGTGAATGGTTCACAGAATTCTCGATTTCGCCGGAAAATACCCAGCCGAAATGAGTTTCGCGCAACTCTGGCAGACCGTCTGCCAGGTGCAGCTGTCCTGACTTAAGCAGGCTGAAAAACATGGAGGCACCAATCAACATATCAATTCTCTCGGGAACATTGAACTCTGGATCCGCAAGTTGGATTCCCACTGGGATCGGCCAGGAGGAAACATCAATCTTCGATCCGGGGATGATTCCAGTCACCTTTGGAACCACCAGACATGTGATACTGGCGGCGAAGGCCGAGTATCTCGAATGAACGGTTACCCGGACTTTCTCCCTAGCATACATCTTTGACCCACCTACACCAGCGATCGGAACGTACAGCGACTCACGAGGGGCCTTTAACTTGTCGGCAATCCGCTCGGAGAGAAAGTTCACTTGCGAAGCACTATCAAGAAGCGCACGGCAAGGAACGGGATCTCCATCATTCTCGATCAGGACAAGAGCCGTCAGCAACATCACAGTTTTCAAACTCTGGGAATGGTTGGATGAACATGAAGAGTTGAGAGGGGTTTGCTGCTGCAGGTTCTGACTCAGTGTAGTGGACGTGGGAAGGTTGGGAGATTCAGACTGAGGTGTTGTAGGGTTCGTTACTTGGAGGCTTGGGGTTGGTCTTACGCTTTGAGTTTTGGAGAAAGAGTCGTTATGGAGCAAGGTGTGGTGTTTCTTGTGGCAAGTTTGACATTTCAGGTTGCTGGAGCAGCTAGAAAGTCGATGACCAGCTCGGAGGCAGTTAAAACATAACTTCAACTCACTAACTTTGGCATTGCGCTCCGGAACTGTCATCGCCAAAACTTCGAACATTCAAAGTGACGGTGATCCGCCCCACAAACCAGACATGACTTGGCGACCTTTGCAGATGTGGCAGTATGGGCTTTTGGGGTTGGTTTGAGGCAAGATGGCTTGGTGTTGCTTTGCTCCTTTGCTGAGCTCAAGACGCGCGAATTTTGGGAACGTTCAAGGACTTGGCACTCGGTTTTCAAAAATTGCAATGTTTGGTTAAAGTCTGGCAACTCACCTTGTTTCTGCGTCCTTTCCCACTGCTGTCTAGTACTATCATCTAAGCGCCCTACCACTAGCTTGTTAATGATAAGTCCTGACAGCCTGTCGACGACGAGTCCTTGGTACTGCAATCCGGCGACGTGGCGATCACAGGCTTTGGTGAGCGCCTGCAAGTCCTTGTGGTTTCCGTTGGTGATTGGCTTGAGCTGCAACAATCCATCGATGTGCGTATCCACGATGACACGTTGGTTCTCGAACTGCTCGCTGATCTCCTTCCAAACTTGCTCGTAGTTGTTGTCTTGAATCATCTTCGCGGTGATCAACCCAGCTGCATCACCGACCAGAGCTTTGTCGAGGTGATGCAGCTTCATGGCGTCGGAATCGCGGGTGCGACCGACGAGATCTTCGAACATGGCCTTGAACTTTCGCCAATTCTCTGTCTGCCCGTCGAAGCTCGGTATCGGTGCTCGAAGGGGTTGCTGTTGCACGATCACTTGAGGCGCCACTCCGTTGGCACCGACTTGGAAGGGGGCCGGTCCAGCGACCGGCTGGTTGAACATCTCCATCAGCTCTTCGACCAGCACCAGCGTTTCGGTGTGAAGCTGGTCAAACACGTCGAGCACATCATCTTGTTCCTCCTTCTTGTCAACCGCTTCGATCACTTCACGATGGCGCAACACGTACTCCTGGTAGTGCGCTTCCAGCTTCTTCTCGTACACTTTCAGCGTCGCCTTGGTTATCCTCTGCGGGTTCTTCTTGGCTTCGTCAAGGGCACTCTTAATTCTCGTCACTTTTCCCTTGACCTGTCCCCGCTGATGAATCAGCGACTTCACTTCATCTGGATTCACGGGCTGCTTCTTTGGCGTGTGTAGCACCATTTTGGCGCCCTCACTTCACTTCACTTGTGTCTCAAAGTTTGAGTTCACTTTTGCAACCTTTCGCTTGTTGCAACTTTTTATCCACGGCGTGGACGCACTTTGCCAACTTTTTGGCACACGAGTTTTTGGTTCGCAAAACACTTTGGCTGTGCTTCACTTTAGTCTCTTTAGACCCACCTGTCAGTTCTTCCTCGCATCCGCTAAAAGCCACTTTCACATGTCCGGGTTGACGGATCACTTTTACTTCCGGTTGGCGACTCTCATTGAACGTTCACAGAATAACGGGTTGAAACCCCATGAAGGTCCGCACTTTTCGCACAATTCCGGTCTGAAGGACCTTGTAGGTCCGAACACTTCACACAAATCCGGCTCGTAGGACCATGAAGGAGCGCTAGGCCCGGCTCCAGGAGGGCTTGTTGATTGTCCAACCTTTCCACTGTGTTGCAGGGAATTCCGTGGCACAACACTTCAAGGCGACAATCGGCGAGTGGACTGTATTCACGAGTTTTTCCTTCAGTGGACTCCTTTGGCCAGGATGCAAGAAAACAGCTTGTTTCACGATCTTTACTGCTATATTTACAAGCTTAAACTGACTTACGGACTAACAAAATCATTTGGTTTTTAAAGCTAAAACTTCGGCAATTCTTCCCGAATCTTCTTTGCAAAAACATTCTTATTATTTAATCTCCTATCGGGTGCGCAATCCTTTTTCCCTAAACCATGTACACGCCACTTCTTCTTTTCATTCATTCATTTCTTTCATTCCTACTCCCTGCTCTCCTATTGGTCTGTTTGCGCAAGCTGCCTATTCAGACGCGCTGCGCGTCCTTGAGCCTATTGTGTGCTGTGAGATTCATGAATGAAACATGTGTGAAAGGGAAAGGACACGAATGGTGAGTTGGTCTGCGGTTATTTACATGCTATTGTTTCTTTTCTTCTTCAATGTGTGGCGTGTATGTGCGGGTACATTTGTGTTGTGTTATGTGCTTGAAACAATGGAAGGATTAACTGACACTGTGGAAATGGATGGATTATTCTTGCAAATTTACTATACCTGACACTGTTAAAAAATCATATCGGTTGGAAACTATTTCTTTTAAGATTAAAATCATTTCTTGGGCAAATTAAATCTACTTTGGCGTTGGCGCCAACAGTTCGCGTTGGTGAATATTTGTAGAAAGTTAAAAAAATTTAATTTAAAAGTTGGAATGTTTTTGATACTACATCCCAGTCACGAAATATTCTAGCAGAGCTGGTTCTGTCAGAATCCTGCTAGAACGGTAGAACATTTCTGCTAGAGTTCTATAAGAATATCCAGCTCTGTAAGAACTCTGCTAGAATCCTGCTAGAACGTCGTGACTGGGATACTTGATCATCCATATTCAATAAAATATTATTTCCGTCCTTATATTTCAGAAAAAAAACAAACATAACTTCTTTTGAAATCATCAACGTCTGTACCACCCTGCTGTCATTGAAGGGAGCGCTTTGTTATGATTCGTTTTTTCGCCGAATGTGCATGGCGCTTTTTGCAAGTGGAGGGGAAGTTATGTTATGATTCGCTTTTCGTCGGCAAACGTACATTGCGTCTTTTTTTATTATGCTTTTTTGTATCGCAAGGTTCATGTAGTTTTTTATTTGACATGTTGCCAGTCGTTTTGTCTTGGGCGTTTAGCTGCGCAAGACGTCTGGCAGATTTTCCTCCCGACTGGCCCAAGATTGTTGCCAGAATTCTGGCGAATATGCAACAAACCGGTCGTGCACGGGTCTACCGATTGAACCGATTGATTTTTGTGCCAGACAGCTGTGAGTTATTCCGCCAGATTTTCGCCAGATTCGTCGGGCGTCACGCAAAACCAAGTGTGCCAAGTGTGTCGGAACTGCACGACAAACGTCCGCCTGCGCCAGACACTCAAATTTACGAGATTATTTTCCGATCGGGACATTCAAATACATTTTACACAAAACGCATGGTTTGTACATGATGCTTTTTGAAATGTTGGCGGCGCAATAAGCTTTGTCGTTGTGAACCGAGGTCACTACTGCGTGCACCACTGCCATTTGATTTTTGGTTCCGCTTCGCGGTACATCGCACGCCTGCTACCAGCAACCTTCTTGCTGAGAAATTTAACGCCCCGATTGTCAGACCGATTTTATTCAATTATCAGACTGATCGGAGCGTTACATTTCTCAGTGGGTTATGGAGCCAAACACTCAGCCAAAACATCCTTTACTAGCCATAAGGAAACCGTATAGATTTTTTCCATACGCTTGCCATATAGATTTCATAGGAACATTGAATGGTTTTATTCCATATGAAAACCTTATAAATTTATATAATAAGTATGATTTCGGTACTTTTTATTCCGATTACAATCAGATCTTAACAACATAGTTTTACATTAATCTAAAATAATATCTGCTGTTAACTTCGATAACATTAAACGACATCCTATCGACTGTGCTCATTTCTATAATGCTTAAGATACCCTTTTTTCAATTGTTCGTAAGCCCAGCATCCGGAATGTCCACATCTACATGGGTCGTGCCGGCCGCTTGGGACGTGTCAGCTGCCTTGGATGTGTCGGTCGCTCGGGACTTGCCGGCCGCTCGGGGCGTACTGACTACAATCACTTCTTGGCTGCCTGCAGCAGTGCTGTCGAATTCAGCGGACCGTTGAAGCGACGTCTTCGGTTGAAGTGTCCCAGAACCATTGTGGAACTGGACAATGGTTTTAGGCTACAAATTTAATAAAATGAGCTTTTGATACGAGAAATAACTTTTATGTTTATGTTTTACCTCTTCCAAGGAACTCATTTCTAAGACGGCCGGATTCACTTCCTCGTCGTCTGGATCGCTCTCGACCAATTCAGACCCTGTTTCACGGTCCGGAATGAACTTAACCTCAATATACTGCCGCTCGAAGCAAGTCCGTCCCATATGTATTTTTGTCGATTTTGAGATAAACCTAAGAATTGTCTTGTTTTAACATCTATTTTAAGCCTATTTAATAAAAAAGTTATGTTTGTTCTAAAAATTCCAAAACAAAAATCACTTTGCTGCTGTCCCATATGCAAAATAAAGGCAAGTCAGTTCCTTGCATGGAAATGTCTCACAAATCAATAGAAAAAATTGTGTAATTATTATTTTTATGCAGACTATATACCTAAGTACTAGCAAACTTCAAAACACATAAAGTTGTCATGTTTACGATATATTTTGAATTTTGTCGATAATCGAAAACCTATCCTGCCTTTTTTTTCCTCATGCTTGGGATAACCACAGTAATAAAAAAACTACATACCATTGAGCTAATATTCAGTAAAATCAGTACTATTCCTTCTTGAATGAATATCCATGGTCTGGTACTGGATTAGGTTCCCCTTCCGTTCAACGATTCTGGGTTACTCAATTCAAGGGTCCAGATGTTGATACATGCAATCAAATATTCATTTGTTCTGCTACAAAAGGTAAAGAAATAATACAACGTTGCTGGTTACATTTTTGTAGCCAGGAAATTTTCTAAAATCATCTGCCGTAAATTAACCTGAAACAATCAAACTTTTAAATCTTTGATAAAAATAACATGGAAAACTACCAAAACAAGTCAACAAATGACAGGCAAATTTCTGTTGTGAATGTTCAACCCAGACGGAAAAGGGGGGCGCCTGGCGGGCGTTTTGTCTTGGGCACTGCACTTAGCTGCGCAAGACGTCTGGCAGATTTTCCCCCCGACTGGCCCAAGAATGTTGCCAGAATTCTGGCGAATATGCAACAAACCGGTCGTGCACGGTTCAACCGATTGAACCGATTGGTTTTTGTGCCAGACAGCTGTGTGTTATTCCGCCAGATTTTTGCCAGATTCGTCGGGCGTCACGCAAAACCTGGCTAAAAGAAATGTGCCAAGTGTGTCTGAACTGCACGACAAACGTCCGCCTGCGCCAGACACTCAAATTTACCAGATTTTTTTCCGACCGGGAAGCCTACCTTGATAAACCGACAGACTTGCCTTTATTGATGGATAAATAAAGTCAGGTCAGTCCCAGCACGAAAATTTACCAAATTTACCTTAAAATTTTAAATTTTTTGAGTCAATTTTAGGAAAGGGGTACTTTTTGAACCAATATTGAAATAGTTGTTGAAAAAGTATGTAAAAATTTGTGATTAGAAATGTAAAAAAAGGTGAAACATTTTTTGGGCTCACTTTTTACATATGGGACGGACTAGATTGGAGCGGCAGTATAATCCTGACTAAGTCCCTCTTCCGGTGGGGCTGGATCTAGGGTTGGATTTGTTTCGAACTGCTCCTGGACAGTCACACTCGTTTAGTTCTGTAAAGTATTGAATATAAAAGTTACTTAAATCACAAATTTTATTAATATTCTTACATTCCAGGTTCTCCAACGAACAATTGCTTCCCAAAACAAACAAATTGTTTCCGGGAAAAGCAATCCGAGGCGCTTTTCGAATGCCGTCTGGCCAATAGTCACCAAATCAACTGTAGTTAGGGCCTGCGAGAAAACACGTTCTGATTCCGCCGGAGCGTCTCCGAAAAGATCAGCGATGAGTGTCAGCTCGTCGTACGAAACGGCCATCTTCACGTTTGATTTTATATGGCAAGATTATGATTTTTTCACATAAACAATGTGTATCAAAGTCATAAGCATGCCTTATAAAATTGAAAGCTAAGCGAATATGTATAAGGTCGCCTTATGAATTGAAAAATTAATGATTTCTCAACTGGTTATATGGCTGGCCATATATGTTTTAAAAGTTGTTTTGGCTGAGTGAACATTAAAATGACTTTTCTTCTGACTGTTTTCTCTGGGTTACTCTGTGCTTATACGTTATTCATATTCATGAAATTTAAGATAAGAATGGAGTACTTTCATGCGAGCAGTTTTTGTTTTTTTTTTTCTACAATGTTATTCTTATGGAGCGAACTGTCAAAAACTGCTTGACTGCGGGTGCTCCATTCCTTTTACACTCAAACCCCGATGGTTTGACACCAACTGTTGTCAAACGAACGGGGTCAGTTTTTAGTTTGACACCCCTTTTACACGGAGTTCATACCAAACGTTTGTTTTGATAGTGTGCGTGAGCGCCGTGTGTGTAAACTCCATGTAAAAGGGGTGTCAAACTATCGGGGTTTGAGTGCATTGTTTTAAAACAAAAAAAGGAAATAATTTAAATCTAGCAAATAATTGGGCCGAAGCTAAAGTGAGTCTATCAATCCTGCTCATTCCTAATGTAAGCTTTCAATGGATTACCGGACGGGCCAAAATTTCTCATAGATGGCGCTGTTCGTTTGGTGGTAAGAAATTCAAATTTGTTCTGAGAAATTTACTTTTTTGTAAATATCTCAGCAACTACAAACCGCAGGATGACAAAATTTGACCTGCCGGTTCAAAAAAAAATTAGCTTTCACCAGGTCAAATTTCATTCCTAACCGGTCTTTAATTTGGGAAATATTGAATTTAAATTGATTTCCCCCATACAAATTTTGAATCGCTTACTACCAGCGTGACAGCGGCCGCCATAATCATTTTTTTCTCTTTCTCCCCCTCTTTGACAGCTAGTTCTGTCAAAATAAACTGTCAAACCTTTAGTTTGTTTACAGTATCGTTGCAGCTGCAAAAATATTTTGTCTTGGCGAGTGTGACCTCTTGCTTGGCGGATTGGCCACCGCAGGAACAGTGGCCACCGGATATTGCGAGATCGCTCGTAAGAGTCGCAAGTGAAAAATACGCCAGTTGCTGGGTGGGACGCGACGTGCAAGCTGAACTCCACACTGCAACTGCTATGCGCCATAGTGTTGAAAACGCACCCGACCGCCCAGCCGGATTTTAAGCGCAACCGGCTGAAGGACGTACCACCGCAGAGAACGCTTTTCCGAGTGGAGCCCGGTGCAGTGCAAATCCCCTGGAGAAGGGGAGATTTCCGGCAGCCGCTTGAAGTTGAGAGATGACGCTGCTGCGTTCATTTCGGTTAAGAAGAGGTGATGATGGAACTGCTCGACGGGAACAGCTTGCTGAAAAACGATTCCGAAGGCTGGCATCTGTTTACGATCGGGGAATTGTTGCTGAAAACGGGCCTTCCCAAGCGTCTTCACCTGGAGCATCTTTTAATCTTTCGACTGTTGAAACATTTTGATCCGGCGGTCGGAAACGTGAAACCATTTGACTATCTTCCGCGGCGGTTGCTTAAATTGCTGAGTGAGAAGCCGTCCGAAATTGCCGACGAGTTTTTCGCATGGTTCTGCCTGCTGGACGACTCCCTGGCGGCTGACTGTGACCTGACCCTGTTCGAGCAATTTGTGCGCAACTTCGTCCAACTCCTGATCAGCGCAAGTCACACCCAGCTGGATTCGGGTCATTACGCCCAACACGGCCTGGTTCATCGTGCAGAAGTTTACGCTGGTGACGTCGGCACGTTCCAGCGAGGACGCTAAAATTCTAGTAGCTCAGCTCGATTTAATCAACCGGATGATGCTCCAATCGATGGAGTGCACCACCTTCCATCGCGATCTGATTGACGTGTTCAGCTTTCGGAAGCATCGCAGTCAGACCATGGGGCGAACTAAAAACGCAGGTATCGAACGGATAAAGGAAGACCTGCTGAAGATCGTGGTTGTGGGATTGGGCAAAAACTTCGGCGTCGACTTTTTAGTCTCACTGTTTCGATCGCTGACGACGTCCCGTTCGATAGGCGATCAAGTCCGTTCCGGAGTTGGTGATGAGTCGCATGACTGAGTTCAAACTTCTCGAACCGATCGCAGGTGGAGCGGGACCGCGTTACCAATCCGCAAAAAAAAAATCAATGCTGTTCCTCTTGGTCGAAAGTTTGACCTGTCCGCGGCACTACACGATCGATGCGATCACGACGCTGCTTACCTACATCTGCGCCCAGCTTGAGTGCGGCCGTCCTGTCCGAGTCACGTCCGCCGCCGCGCACAGTTCTTCGATTCTCAGTTCATTGGTCTCGTTCGAAGTGTTCTTCGAGGAGAGCACCAAACCGTTTAGCAGTCTGATCGAACCCGGTTTCCTCCGACGAGTCTCAAAGGAACCGTTCTCATACCTGCGCAAGCAGAACGTAATGAGCCTTCCGGATGCATTGCGGATGTTTGGCAAGTTGAACGGAGGAACAACCGGAGAAAATTCGATCCAGCACGCCTACCAGCAGTCGAGCAGTACATGGCGGTACGAAACTTCTCGCGAGACCACCCCAAGGTTCTGTTCTGCAATTTATCAAAAATCTATTTTTTTAAATCCAAAAAGCTTTACAATTTTATAATTCTGTTGATTCCTGGAACAGATAAATTCTAATACAACTAAAATTTCTGATTTTTTTTTTCAAATTTTCAAAAACATTAAATTCTTGAAATATCTAGGATTCCTTAAAAAAATCTATACCGAAAATTAAAAAAATAACTTTAAGTTTTAGACTTTTTTTTAATTCTTATAATATAATATTTAAATAAAATAGTTAATTTTTAGAATCTCTATAATTTCTAAAACAAATAAAAAAATAGAAGTTACTGAAATTCTGAAACAACAGAAATGAAACCTTTTAAAATTCCAAAATTGAAAAATGAATAAAATTCTAAAAATCTTGAAGTAACTGAAATTTTCTAAATATCTTAGGATTCTACATAATCAGGATATTTATTAAATTCAGAGATTCCGGAAATTCTTATAAATTCCTTAAGCTGGCCCGTAGCAAGGGTGGTGGGCTTCGGGCTGAAGGCCCCACAACCCCCCCCCCCCCGCCTCCCCACGATTTTTTTGGAAGACATGGGAGAGAGGGAAGAAGAAAATTTCTTCGTCCAGCCCCCCCCCCCCTTTCAAAATTATGGCTACACTCCTGTCCTTAAGCTATTGGTATTTCTAAAAGTCTATAAATCCCCAAAAATCAACTGAATCCTAAAATTCCTTTAACTCTTGAAATTTTTAGTATTCCAGAAATATTTAGGATTCTAACATTCCAGAATTCCTTAAAAAGCAAAAAAATATATAATTAATTAATTTTTTTTGCCATGGTCTTGACATTTGAACGAAAAAAGTGTTTTAAAATGCATCGCTGAAAACTAAGAAAACTTTCAAAAATTCAAAAGATTTTTGAATAACCCGAACATGCTAAAATGACTTCAATCGCATGGAAATGCTTTTTAAATTAATATCAGCTGATTGCACTTGCATTTCCAATAAATTTTAGAAGTTTAAAAAAAAATGCCCCATGATTTTTTGGGCAGATTTTGAAAGGAGAGGGGCAAACAAAAATAAATAATATTCTACAAGCCTTATAATTTTTTTTCAAATGCAAAATTTTAGGAAATAAAGGACATTTGTTTTTTTTTTATTTTTTCAGAACTGTTGAGTCATAAGAACATATAGAGATTTCTGTTTTTTTTTTTAAATTTTATTGAGTTTTGAAAGTTAAAGAATTTTAAGAGATTTTAGAATGTTTGGAAATTTAGGGAATTTATGGACATTTAGAATTTAGAAATATCTGGAGTTTTGTAGTTTGGGATATTTCTGGAATTTAATTAATTTGTGAATTTTAAGAATTTTGGGAGTTTTTGATGATTCAGGAATATGGGTGATGTTTCTGTATATTTGGTTTGTTATGAATTTTAACTGATATATATGGAATTTCAGGAATTTTATCTGCATATTTGGAATTTTACGAATTGCTGCAACATTTGGAAACTTTTGATTTTTTGTACTGTTGGGAGTTTTGGGGATTTAGGAAGTTTTTGGAATTTCTGGGATTTTCAAAATCTATAAAAAGGAGTAAACTAGAAGTTAAAACATTTTCTTTAATAAATTTCTAAAATTACAGATATTCATCGAAGTAATTCTGAAAATTCCTTTAATTCCTTTAATCTCGTATATAAAAAAATATTTTAATTAAAATCTTATGATCGCTTTATTTTTTTGCTTACAAATTTGAAATTTAAAATCTATTAAAAATGAGAAACCCATCCCCTACCGGTCAGCATTCCCAAAGAGCAGAATTATTCTTTGAAGGGATCGACAGGAATCGAACCCATCACCTTACGCTCACAAGGCGAAACCCGTAACCTTACAGCCACGGTAGTGATTTTTTAGAGCTACGCAGTAATAGGGGTTTCTGGAATCAAAGAGTTTTAGAGATGTCTGGTTTTTTTTTTTTTGAGTTTTTAGAGTTGGTATTTTTTGATATTATGAATATCTGTAATTTTATAAAAAAAATAGTTGAAAACAATCTAAAACTTTAAAAATTTGGGGATTTAAGGATTGTTTGTTAATTAAGTAATTTACTTTTATTTTGCATGTTTTGCTAAAAAAAAACAAATTTAAGATTTTATTGATGAATTTTTAAGATTTTTAGATCAAATTAAATAATTTCAGGAATTTTAGAAATTTAAAAACTTCTAAAATTTTTGTAGTTTTAAGAGTTTTTGGAATTTTAGAGATTTGAGAAAATTTGATTTTTTTTTTTCAATTATTGGAAAATATAAAATTTTAAAAGTTAATGGAATTTTAGAATTTCTGGAAATTCAGAATAAAAAAAAAATTTAATTTTTGAAAATTTCCAGAATTGAAGGATTTTTAAGAGTTTTCGGAATTTAAGAAATTCGGGAATTCAAGTAACGTTTTGTAAATATCCATAATAGGACAAATTTAGATATATTTTGCTGTTTTTTTTATTTTGTTTTAAGAGCTTTAAAATTTTTAAATATTTTAAACATTTAAGAATTTCTTGGATTTTAAATTTTGTATTTTTTTTATTTGAAAAGTTTCTGGAATTTTGAAATAAGAAAAAAAATTAAAATTTGGGTATTCCAGGATTTTTTGAAAATTGGAGAATTTAAGTAATGTCAAAGATTTCCGTGATTTTGAAATTTTATGGTTTTAGGAATTTTGAAGATCAAATTCGGGAATTTTATAAATTTTGGAAAGTTTGAAATTTAAGAGAATTTAAAAGTTTAGAATTTTGTTAAATTATTGAAAATAAAATAATTTTATGAAAAATAAAAAAATTTAATCTAATTAATCTTGGATTTTTTTTTATTTTTTGGTTAACTTAATTATTAAATATATGAATATGAGATTTTTAAAATTAAGGTATTTAAGAGTTTTAGGATTTTTTCTGAGATTCAGGAATTCGGGTAATGACTGGAATTTTGTTTTTTTTTACAATAGATATAAAGTTTCCGTGATTTCAGAATTTTATGATATAAGATTTAATTTAATTATTATAAATTATTGTAAAATAAAAAATAAAAATAAATAAATAGTTCGCTTTACAGCATTGCTCTAGCGTTCTCGATTGTGAGAATCCTACTCAAAACTAGGTGTCCGACGGCTTGATTGAACCTCTTTTTAAACCGAAGCTTCCATATACCCCGGGATTTGAACTGACGACCTTTGGATTGTGAGTCCAACTGCCTACAAGCGATTCTATTGAGACAAAAACAAAATATAGAAATTAATTAACATTAAAAGTTTATGTAACAAAAAAAATATATATTTTCGGAGATTTCTGTGATTTTTTTTTGGTTTTTCTTTCAATTTTAAGAGTTTTGCAATTTTGAAGGTTTGAAGATCAAATTCGGGAATTTTAGAAATTTAGAAAAATAGATTTGAAATCCAAAATGTATTAGAAGTTTTCGAAATTTTAAAAATTTCAGAGATTTTATGAATTTTCAAGTGTTTAGAATTTTAGAGGTTTAAGAAATTTAGAATGTTGTTCAATTATTGGAAATTATGAAATTTTATGAAAATTAAAAAAAATGAGATGTTTTGGAAATGAGGAACTAAGCATTGGGAATTTAAGGATTTTTTGGAAATTTAGGAATTTAACTAATTCTTTTATTTTATTGTTAATTTCTGTTATTTTAAATTTATTTTGTTTTGAATTTAAAGAGATTTCAAGAATTTATTGGATTTTCGAACTACTATTTTTTTAATTTTTAAAATTTCTGAAATTTTAAGATTTTTAATTTTTTCTATTGCGAGGTGACACCTGTGTTGATTGTGAATAAAATTTGTTTTTCTTTCTGCAGAAAATAAAAAAATAACAATATAGGGTAACGGCTGTTCAAATTTCAAGCTCGACGCGGATTTTCTGGCGGAGGACGTTTCGGCTGTTGGTCATTCGGACATGGTCATCGAGAAAGAATAGACTTCTCTAAACCCGCAAGTTGCACTTCATAATACAAATGATATTGCACGATAGTTAGCGGCTTTAGCTACCGATCCTTGAGGCCACTGTTCCCGAGCTAGCGGCGTAATTTATTTTTGGTGTACAGGTTCATCGAGATGGACATTTGATCAGGAGATGACCTGGTGGATGGTTCAGTGGTGTACGCCCAAACGAAGCTCGTCTGGGTATGATCATGTTATGGGCTCACATTGATGGGCCACGGCAAAACCAACGATCAGCGGGAAGCTTCCGGAACTAAATAATAAATTATTCTAAATTAGTGAGCGGCAGCAACAGCGAAGGCGAACTTTCCAAAGAGAACAGCTCCGATTGGCAAAAAAAGTTTAATCCAGAGATTAATGGAGAAAATGTAAATTATCATTGTAGACTTTCTTGCAAATCCTATAATTTTTTAAACTCTAAGAAGATGCTCGCTGACTCCGGTGGTGATTGCGCGATTGGTGAGCTTGGTGTACGACGGCAGCGTACGCGTGCTCATGATAGAAGAAGACAACGAGGGGAATTTTGATCAGGATATCCTAGAGCTCGTAGTTTTGATTGCCCTTGTATTGAATGTGATCTATTATTTTGAAATAAAAAAAACCCTTGCCCTTGGCGGTTGACGGCTGCTTCCCAGATGCCACACTGGTGAGGACTGGATGGCGTGCCACGGTTTGCCGACTAGTTACGCCGACAAGATTCCACGGGAGGCTGGGCTTTCTACGGACTCGACGTGAAACCAGCGGGACCGTGGCAGTTTCTCCAAGATCGCTACGTATGTGTCAAGTTCGCGTGGGTGGATAGCAAGCTGGTGCAAGACGATTGTTGAATCTGTGTACGCAAACATCTTCACCTTGGCCACTCGCTTCATCAGCCTTGCCAGGAGCCACACTCCAGTCGGGGTAGTGAAACCTGCCGGATGGGTGCGACGTAAGTCCAAGAAATCGTGTTGTGTTCTACACGTCTGTTGTAAAAGTATCTTGACTTGATCCAGGTGCAACAGGTTTTTCTTGAACTCGATCCACATTTGCTCGACCCCGGCACAGCCAACTTTGTTGAAATAGGATCTTCGCTCGCGCCCTGACTTGCATCAGCCACCGGATGGGGTCGAAAAGCTTTGCCAAGTCGGGCAGTAACTGGCGCTTCATGTTTGGTCTGTCCATGTGCACCTTGACGGTGAACGCATCTTCTTGCGGCAGCTAGTAGATCCCCAGCGCCTTGATGGCTTGGCGTTCGTCGGAGAATTCGATTGGCACCGCTGCATTTTAGACGTCGGCGAAAGGAAGAAGCATATCGTCCACGTTATAGAACCACTTGCGCAGAGCAAGGCCGACCTTGTCAGCAATCTCGTCGATCTGCTCCACCAGATGCGCTGCTTCTGCCACCGAATCTGCACCGGAGACCAGGTCGTTCACGTACGTGTGTCCTTTGATCTGCTCGGCAACCTCAAGACATTGCTGCTCAAAGTCTTCGGCAGTTCTATTGAGCGCTGACATTCCTAGGAACCTGGAGTTAGTTCTTTAGCCCGTAGATTACGGTCAGAAGGCAAAAATGTTGGATCGATTCGTCGGATGAAGGCCCCTGCTGCTTCCCTTCCAGGTTGACGACCACCGTGAGCTGCGTTGGCCGAGGCCGACGTGACCTTCTCCGAATCTTCCGGTTGTCGTGGATGGTCGCGGTCAGACTTCTCCGGTTCTCGACCATGCTGCTGCCGCTGCTGGCACATCGTCGGCATTAGGGTGTGCGGCAAGTTGACTACGACGGGTACTTGTTCGCCGTGCGGGACTTCGAAATGAAGCCGTGTAGTTCCATCGATCTTACCGGGGTTGTTCTGCTGGATCGAGTGCCGGTAGGCCACTACTGACAGCTAACGGTTTCGAATAAGCGTTTCCCATTGCGCTAACCAAAAAGAAAACAAAACAAACAATCACCTTTTAAATTATTCCTCAGTCTGTTGGACAGCTACGGTACAGTACCTTAGTCTTGAGCTAGTGGGTAAAAAAGCCGTCTCCGAAAAATGCGAGGCGAGATGCCACGTTTCGATTGAACCGGAACCAGCAGTGACTAGAGATCCTTAATAGGGAGACTGGTCGAAGTGAATTTGACGTACCCAAACAGACACGAGTTTGACGTATCCAAACGAGCATTTGCCTTTACGCCCAGCAAAACTTATCAGTGTTGCCAAGCTCAAAACATACGTTGCCAGATCGATTTAGCCAGCTTAGACCAGTCTCCCTATTTAGGGTCTCTAGCAGTGACACGTTTTTGCCGTCGATTCACTCACGTTCTATCGCTGCTTTACTGCTGCTGGCACTCGACCGGATTTTGGGCGTCTTTTACATGCCGCCGCCGCCACCGTGACCACCGCGGTGCTTCTGGTTCTTGGCCGGCTGGGGCCGCTCGTCCTCCTCTTCACCGTCGTCGTCCTCGTGCATCACCTCGCCGGTGTAGTACAGGATGACATTCGGGATATACGGGCGCCTCCTGCACCTGGACGGGTTCAAGAACGAGTCGTTTGGCAACTTACATCCGCCGGTTCGTCCAAAAAGTCCGGATCGTGATCTTCCGACGCCGACTCCACGACTTTTGCGGCACTCTCAGTTCCAGACATTTTTCTTGGAAAAACTCTACCCACAAACGGACGGAACTAGTTGCAGCCCGAACCCGGAATCTGTTGCAACGTACGAGGGGACACACCACACGTCGTGCTACGACTACGACGTGTGGTGTGTCCTTTCAACTACGTTGCAACAGATTCCGGGTTCGCGCTGCAACTAGTTCCGTCCGTTTGTGGATATTAACACAGGTTCAGCTGCTCCCGCTGATCCACCAAAAATTAAAAAAATAACAAAACATCACAAAAAACATAAACAAGGCCTACCGTTCTGTAGTGTTAGTCTGTACTAAACTGAAAAAAAAAAACAAAATGTGGGGCAAAATCTAATATTTTTGAATATAATGCAATGCAAATATATGGAGATGATTTAAGTAACATAATGACTAACTTTGCGCTCGTTAATTTGATTATAGGAGTGAAAAAAAAAATATTTTTAAATATTTTTTCAAAGTTTCAGTTGACTACCTGGCACGGTCACTGTTTGCGTGACAGTGGCGGCATCTATGTTTTTAAATCTAGTTCTACGCAAATGACACCAGGGGGATCTAGCGTACAAAAAAGGCGCACCTAGCGGCAGTTTTAGGAAACTGGCCGTTAGGTGTTCCATTACGTGAGCCGGATAGACTCTTTGTTTTCACTTCAACTTTGGCTCTTTCACATTGTTTTGCTTAAAAATAACACTAAACTGTGGTACAATCGTTGAGCGTGTAAGAAAAACGAAAATAAAATGTCACCAACCTTGTTTTTTGAATGCCTTGATTTTCGGCACGTCACCGCCAAAGAAAACGAAGAAGATCAAAACAGAAGAGTGCGCGATGACAAGTCAAATGTTTTGAAGTTGCTTTTCAAGGAACCAAATCAAAAGGAAAAGGATTAATCAGCTCTCTGTACTTTGGACTTTCCCCGCTGAGATTCCCGTCGTCGTCGTCGTCGTTCCTGCACTGCACGGCGCTTATCGTCTGCTGCCTCTATTCAGTGTTCAGTATTATCTATAGCAGAGTAGTAGATAGAAAATCCGGTCCCCGGAATAATCGAAGAAACGCGCTGCTCTACGGTGATATAACATTCAAAGTTTTCGATCAACAAGTCGTCGTTCAAAATGTCTGAAAACGTTAGCCCCGTCAAGTACTTTCTCTCCGGCGGGTTCGGAGGAATTTGTACCGTGTTGGCCGGCCACCCGTTGGACACAATCAAGGTTCGGCTGCAGACAATGCCTCTTCCGGCACCGGGCCAGGCGCCACAGTACCGAGGAACGTTGGACTGTGCCAAGCAGACTATTGCACGCGAAGGATTCCGGGGGTTGTACAAGGGCATGTCGGCTCCAATGACGGGCGTGGCGCCGATTTTCGCGATGAGTTTCTTCGGATTCGGGGTGGGAAAACGATTGCAGCAGAGCAGTCCGGACGAGGAACTGACCAACACGCAGCTGTTTGCGGCTGGAGCGTTTTCCGGAATATTCACGACTACGGTCATGGCCCCGGGTGAGCGGATCAAGTGTCTGCTGCAGATCCAGCAGGGTGGCACGGGTCCGCAGAAGTACAACGGAATGGTGGACTGTGCGAAGCAGTTGTACGCGGAAGGAGGAATCCGTAGCATCTACAAGGGGCCTTTGCCACGTTGCTTCGGGATGTGCCGGCCTCGGGAATGTACTTCCTGACGTACGAGTACGTGAAGAAGGCGATGGCCCCGAAGGCCGACGAAAAGCAGGACGCCGCCGTTGGCCTGATGGGAACGATTTTCGCCGGAGGAATGGCCGGCATTGCCAACTGGGCCATCGGAATGCCCGCCGATGTGCTCAAGTCGCGGCTCCAGACGGCCCCCGAGGGAACCTACAAGAACGGCATCCGCGACGTGTTCCGGGAGCTGATGAAAAACGAAGGACCGCTGGCACTCTATAAGGGCGTTACGCCGGTCATGCTGCGGGCGTTCCCGGCGAACGCGGCGTGCTTCATTGGCTTTGAGATTTTCATGAACTTCCTCAACTTTGTGGCCCCGAATTTGTAGACGGTAATTTGTTAGCTTGTTTGTTTACATTTTTATTATTCGTCGTTTGTACATCAAGGTTTAAAAGTTTCAACTCTGTTCCGTTTTTGAAAGGTGTAGGTGCAATCACAATCAAAAGATTTGTTTTTTTTTTGTCTACAATTAAAAGGCACGCGAGACCAGCTACCTCGAAGTGATGTGCATTTTAGGCCACCAAAATGCGCAATCAAAATTGTCCGAGAGAAATCACCGCCGCAACCGATTTTGTGTTACCCGTTTTGGTTCTAAACGTATGACCACAGACAGCAAAGTTATCACGTGTTTATTGGTTCGACTGAGAGCTGTTGTAGGCAATTTTATAATAGAACGATTTTCTAAAAAGCGGGTGTTTTATTTTAAAATATCACAGCGTTTCATTCAACATTAAATTTTGGTGGTTGTGCCTTTCTCATATGAATATTTTATATAGCAACATCTTTTCTTTCAACTTTCTGCCTATTTTTTATCACTTTTGATAAGCTTGACTTAATTTCAATTTGTCAGGCTCATTAGAACGGTCTTTTGATTACTCATCCAGCGAAGGGGCGCATGACGGATCCGGACAATGTATATTTGAGATCCGGCCTCAACAAAAGTTTATGAATAACACTTAAGTGCTTATAACTTTTGATATGGTTGTCAGATCTTTAATCTTGAGCAAAGGTCATTGCATAACCTTATTAAAAATGTATAATTTTCAAAATGTTTTAACATTGATCATAGAACCATTAGTTTCTTAGATATTGGTACTAGAAAATAAAATGTTGTTTTAGTTAGATCTAAAAAACTTTAATTCCCTTTTTTCTTTTTTCATTTATTCGCTGTATTTCAACAACTATATAAACATATGAAACACAATAGCTTTAGGACCATAAAAAATAACTCAAATCTTCAATGTATCTTAGACAATTTTGTCGAAAATTATGTCAACCTTTTGAAAAAATATTGTGATTACTTGTGATCTAGACTAGAACTAGTCAGAAATTTCAGAACCAACAAAAACAATTCCTCAACATTATAGAAAAGCAATGCGCAGGCCAAGTGCGAATGATGCTGATGATACCTCTTCAGTTGACGCTCAGGCGAGGAACATCCAGGAAGGAGCGTCACTGACTACGTCCGTAGTCCTGTTAGATCATTCTTGATCAAGACAATATAGCTCTGGTTCCTTGCAAGTAGAGGTGGGCAAAATCGCTCTTTTTTAGGAGCCGCTCATTTTCGTTCGCTCATTAAAAAGAGCCGCTCTTTTGAACGGCTCTTTCGCTCTTTTTCAAAATTTGGATGAAAAGGTTTTTTTTTATCGTGTGATTTTATAAGTTATTTCACATCGGACTTTTATAAATTATTTGATAAAAAAATTAAACTGAAAACGAGAAGATGCCCTTGAAAACCATAGGTCTTGGTGGTCTTCATGTCAAGATTTCTACTCGAACCTAAACATTCGAGTAATAGAATGGCATCCAAACTTAAATCTAGGATTCCGGGAAAATTGCTTGTAATTTTAAAATTGTATTAATTTCTACATGAATTGAAATAGCAGGCCAAGGGTGCATGATACTGATGATACTCGTCGGTTGACACACCTAGGCGAGGAACATCCCGGAAAGAGCCCAACTACATCCGTAGTGCTGTTTGGACAAAACAGCATGGCTCTGGTTCCTTGCAAGTGTCCTATTTTCTTACCTCCACGTTGGCTTGGTTTAGTCATCATGATGACAAGGTGTAACCTAGCTGGTGGCCTGTGGAAACGACTCGTAAACCTTTGACCACCGCGGGTCAGAGTCGAGACGGCTAAAAGAAAGGGGCGCGTCAATGTGGGAAAGGGAAGTAATTTGTGATTGCAGACGGTATTGTTTTGATCCGCAGTATGTTGAGTCAACTGCTGTGGATGTACCTGAAACATCGCACAACGGGGTTTCTATTCTTTCCATTTCAGCTAACAGCTATCTTCTGTTTATTTTGTTTCACTGATTTTCTAAAACGGCTTCTGTTTACTATCCTCCATTTGATTTCGATTTTACTAGTGAAATAGCAAGATAATGTCCAAATGAAGGTTCTAAAAATAGTAAGGTCGACAGAAAAGCTACTATTGGCATGCTATTGACAAATTATCATAAAAGTGTTCCGAATTTGTGGGTGTTCCGAATATGTGGGATGACTGTACAAACTGTCTGCTTTCCCTTAATTTGGCAGCGATAGGGACCTACATAGGGAAATGAAATGTTCTGGGAGAAATTTTAAACACTCAAAGTCATTCAAATTTAAGGTTGAAAAACTTGTAGTTTTGGCACTTTTCTTGTACCGAACAAGCACAAACATAACAAAAACTATCAGATTATTATCAACAACAGTTTTACAATACTTTTGATTGTAATAAGTCTCGTTTTTTTGCCAAAATGATTTTAAATTGATTCCGACCTTGTTCTTACATGACTTTGTTGCTCGATTGGAACCCCGATTTGACAGTTCGATTGGAACCCTGAGAGTGACATTTCGCCTCTCCATATAGGCTCTCTAGGCAGCGATGTAAATTTTGTTTATCTTTATTTATCTGTTTGAATAATTTTTCATCTGCCCTATAAATTGCACTTAACACAATCTAAGCTTGTTTGTTAGGGACCATCCACAAACCACGTGGACACTGTTTTGGAAATTCCAGCCCTTACTCAATTTAACACAAATATTACAATTGTACTTTTGAAAAACTTTTATAAAATGCTTAGGACCAAAAATTGTAACAAAACACCGCGAGAAAATAAATAGCAACATATAAACACAGACAAACAGACGTGACTCTCCATACAAATTATTTTTGAAATCCATCGTCCTTCATCAAATCACCAAATCACGGCGACGCCAGCGCTGTCTGGTGAGCTGATGCCGAAGCGCAGCCCAAACAAACCAATACAAACCCATTACTGCCATGTGCCACGTCAGTGTATGCGTGAGACAATCAAGCCTAAACGATTGTAAACATCAACAGCTGATCGAAATAATGTTGTTGTTGCTACTCGATGAAAATAATAAAAATCAACAGCGAAGGACGAAGATGACGGTGGGTCGGTTCCGTTTCCATTAGTAGAACCTCATGAGCCAAATCATGCGGCTGCATCAGCAACGACGCACCACAACCGCAACGACAGAGACCAAATCACTGGTCATCCCAGTTGCTATCAAGTTCTGTCGAAGATTTCGCCTCCACTGAAATCTCTACTCATTACACCTGACACCATCATCAACAAGATACGAAAACACCAGTAGTGGCCGCCGAAATAGATAAATCCAATTCAAACCTACCGGAATTGATCCCCACGATGGGCGTTTTGGAAATTTCCACGGGGAACGTGTCCACGGCGTAGTTAAGTTGCGTCAAACATCAAAAGCAAAAAGTGGCAAAGATTCCATAAAATGCTGCCGCAAAATTTATTTCGAAACAGAACCACAGAAACTGAACTGGAAAAAGATTGAGTGGCGCAACATCGCCAAAAGGCCATAAGGACGACCAGCAGCAGCAATCTGAGCAGCAGTCCACGAAGGGTAAGCAGGTTGCTCCGAAGGAGATGCCTCCGGCTTCCTCCGTAGTAACCGGCGTCGCAGCAGCAACCTCGACATCGACAGGCAGTTGAGCAGGCCTACCGGGTTAATAGTGGGGCAAGAGGCTATGGCCAAGACTGCCCCAATTTTGTCTTGGAAAGCCTGGATTGTGATTCACGGTTAGAATTCCAGAATTCCATAAATATTTATGCTCTCATTTGCTGCTTCGCACGTGCTCACGCTCAATTTGAAAACAAAACACGCTTCACACACACTGAGAATAGACGGGCGAGCTGTCACGACAGTAGCGCCATCAGCGCCGGGTGAGTGGATGCCGAAACAAAATTGTATTTGAAATAACCGTTTTTGGAGGACGATGGTTCGGCACTCAAGTGTCCCGTCTGTTTGTCTGTGATATAAACACGACTCAACACAAGGAAAGATTTCAGGAGAAACAATACACAGTAAAATAACAACTAATTTTTGAATTCAAACTAAAAATAAAACAGTTTTTGCTTTAATGAAAGATGATAGGCACACTATAAATGGTTAGGCGCTTATACTTACATCAAACCCTACGTAATGTACCACCCCCGGCCGAGTTAAAATGCGTAACCGGAAAAGAAGGTGTGCATGCCTGGCACGAAAACTCAAAGCGCTCAAGCTGACTCAGAGCAGGGTGAGATGTAGGTGTAAGGGCAGAGCGTGTTCGTCGGGAACCTGGTGCATAAGATCGGTCAAGGCCCGTTCTTACACTGAAAATTGCGAATTATAGAAAAGCAATGCAGTGTATTTTCAATAATTTTCCGTTGATTTGAGATTCTAAAAATGTTTCTCATCTAAAGATATTCTAAACAAATGCTTTTAAAAAAAGTAAATTTATTCATAAAAGACAGTTAATAATAAGACAGTAAGTTGAATTCCATTTTTGATCCACAAAACATATTCTAAAAAGTGGCCCTACGACCGCAGCACATCCTGCATCACCTCCGCCAGGTCGTCAACCAGCGCAACGTCCTCTTCCGGAACAATATCTTCCCGCCGGTATTGTTCGGCCAACTCCATCAGTTTTAGCTCGCTGCCAATGCAATCCGCCAGCCGGTCGTGCACCTCGATTTCGTCCTGCAGCATCGCCAGAAAGATTCCATCCCGGCGAAACTGCTTGTCCAACTCGGCCACTTTGTCCTCGAGGGCCGTCACCTGTTCGGCGGTGTACTTTTTCTTGTGCAGCAAATCGGACGGTAGCAGCACGTTGGCCGGAATGTGCAGCGTCGTGCGGAACAGTTTGTCCAACTGGTCCAGCTTTGCCGTGCACTCGGAGAACATTGTGTTGGCCGTTACGTAGCACTGAGCCCGCAGCGCCATCGCCGGTTCGTCCGCGATTTTGTGGCACTTTACGTACTCGTCGGTAAATTCCAGCAGGGAAAGCTGAATGAGATGTTTGACCATTTCTCGATCTGCGGGGAAGGATATTTTAAGATTTTGTCCGGGTTATTGGATGTTTGAGGGATGCTTACTTTCAACAATCATATCTTCGGCGCAAAAACTGAAATGCTGCAGCTGATATTCCACTTCCTCTGCACTCATTTTGTTCCCGATAATTTGGTATCTTACATAAAACTTTTGAAACTATTGAAGAGCTGTTGATGGAAACTACAACAAATTTTGAAAACAAAGCAATATTTATACGTTAAATGACATCGACCCAAACAATCGTAGAATTCAGACTGTGTTCAGCAAAGACACAAACCACTCGTCTAAACTGATGAGACATGAAACCCATGCAGCAGCACGAAAAGTGTTAAGTCCCCATAAAAAAAAGACAGTTCGTCATCTGACGACACACCGAGGAGTTGGGCACATGCACATGCATGCACGCAGAAAAAGAAGGCATATTAGAATCAACAAAACATTTTGTTGATTTGAAAATCATTATTTTTGTTGAATCAACGCTAAACGTCAAAGCACGAGGGGTAGCTCACTTCGCGTTAGAACAACAAAACGCACAAAAAGTAGCTCGAAATTTGAGAACGCTTCACAAGGCGACGATTTTTTCACAACGCCACGAGAAGGCATGAAAAGGCAAGCTAACGCGCGTTAGCGCTCGTAGGGCGGCTTGTTTCTGCTCGAACGAAAAGCTACAAGAAATCGATCTTGCAACCCTGCCAAAACAGATCGAGCAGTTTTTCCCCCAAGTTTGGCAACTCGGTGTTTTGTTTTGATTTTTTTTCTAGCAGTTTGATTGTCAAAATAAAAAGCAACAAGAAACTCGGTGATTTTGGCGTGTTTCTGTATACGGACGCTGAGGAAGTGCCGCCGGCGCCGGCCGCCGATGAGTCCAAGGTGCTGGACGACAGCATCGAGTGTTCGCTGCCCAGCTCGGACAGAATGACCGACCGGTTAAAGCAGCGGTTGGATTTGATCTCGAACGGAAGCAGCACACCAAACGCGGCCGATCCAGAAGCAGTTCGAAATCAGCTCGGAGAGCGTGAGCAAGATTACGCGACCCTCGGTAGACAACAGCCACCAGGAGGACGAGAAGGAGCACGGCGCCATCGTGGCGGACAATTCAACGGCCGGCTGTTGCAGCGAAGGAGCCGGAGCTCAAGAAGGATGCTCCCGAAACAAGCAAGGAATCTGTTGCCTCGTCGGTGAAAGAAGAAAGCAGTCTGAAATCGTCGGAGGTCGATTCGTGTACAGGTTTGTTGCACCGGGTGGGAGATTGGATTGCAGGGAAGTGTTATTTAATGAATATTATTCTCTCGCAGAGGAGACCAACCTGTACGCCAGCAACGCCCAAATTCAACGGAATCTCCTCCACGTCAGGATCCGAGCTAGACGATAAATCTGCCGTGCAGACGCCAGCAAATGTGACGACCACTGCAGCCTCGACCACAACGACAACCACCGCCGCCAACAAGCTTGACCTCACCCAGGCACTGACTTCCGAGGATGCGCTGTACGAGGTCAGCGTATGGTTCGACGGAACGGAGTTGCAGTTCTTGTCGGTGGAGAAGGTGATCGAGAACAAGCTGGCAGCGCCCGGTTTGGCCGAGTCCACCCAATATCTAACAGGAATTGACTCGTCAAAGCAATCCTCCAATGGTAGCGTGGGAAGTCTTGGCCCGTTCCAGCTGCCTTCGGCGAGACCGGCCGCCGATTCACACTCAAGCGCAACGGACAGTTCGGGGACAATCTCCAGCCAGTCGAAGGCACCACTATTCAAGGTTAAGCACACCGTCCGAGGGGCCAAGTTGATGATCGAGGAATTCACCAAGATCAAGCGGGCGCTCAGCAAGGATGATGAGCTATCGGACGCGGAACTGGACCAAAGCAGTTCCAACGCAAAGACGCCCAAAACAACCACCGAAATGTGGTCGAGGAATGAAGCGACCCCGCACCGAGTCCGAAGTCGAAGCAAGCCTCCTCGAAGAGCGCCAAGAAGCAGAAACCGGACACACCCGTACCTGCCGAGCCGGAACCGCAAGTGAACCAGGACGATTGGTTGTGCTGTATGGCGCGGTGGTCCGACCCAAAGTACAATGCAGGCAAGGTCACAAGGGAGACAACAAGTTCATGATGCTGTTCGAGGACGGTGCCTCGAAGGCCCTCTCCAAGGACGTCATCGTGATCGGCGACAAGGACACGCTCCCGATCGTCGGCCACGCCGTACACGCGTTCACCGGAGGCGACACCTACGAGGTCGGTTTCGTCGACGAGGTCAAGCGGAACGAAACCATCAACGAAGTATTGTACGTGGTCCGGATCGGTAAGGGCACCGTCGAGGTGACCGCCTCCGGCCTGTATCTGAACGAGGAGCAGGCCAAGTAGTCAACTGGGCATGCAAGGCCGCCGAAGGAGGCGCGGACGATCCGATGACAAACGCGACAAACACGACGATCCTACAGACGAAGCGTCCGCCGCGGGTGGTGGCGAAAAGGGTTCGCGGTCGATGCGGAGCAAACCCAGCAAAAAAATCCAGGTTCGGGATATCCCACGCTAAGCCAACCGCACGGACCTCCGACCACGTCGATCTCGACCAGTGCCTCGATATCGTCCAATAAAAACCAACGGAGCGCCGACCTACACACCGACTCCAGGACAAACCTCTTCTCCAAGTCCAACAGCTAATGCTCCGATCTCCATCGCTGCCCACATTCTTCCAATCATGTCGACCGGATATGCCGTAGGTTCAAGCGCCCCGGTGCTCCTCCGCCAAACGATGTTTATTTTGGTATCTGTTTTTTTCAACCGTTTCCAGCTCGTTCTCCCGGCAGTGGTTTTGTGCTTTCTAGCCAGCCCGTGTTTCGGCAACTCGTCTGCGTTCCGGAAGGTCATCCTCCCAGCAGTGGCCCGCGTTCCGAAGAGTCGTCCTCCTGGCAGTTTTTTGTGCGCGTCCCAGCAGCAGCCCGCGTTTCCGCAACTCGACCGTGTTCAGGAGGGCCGTCCTCTCTCTACGGCGGACTTCCGGTAGAATTCTGGTTGCGTGGCCTGTTACCACCGCGGCACCTTCAGCTTGCACGAAAGCACAAGAACCTTCAGGGTGCTGAGATGCAGGTACCTGCGTAGAATTTGGATTGCGGTCGTCGACCTTCGATGATTTGATGACCGCCAGACTAGGAGAGCATCACAGATTGCCACCAGGATACATATTTTAGTCCAGGTTGAAGCGGAGCCGTTGAAGAACGTGCATAACGTGTGCCAGTATTGTCTGGCAGTTTGAGCCAAGAAAGCAGCTGAACGAAAAAAAAGGTTGGAGCTGAGTAAATATTCGAAAAGGTTCATTAACTACAAGGCGCAGAGTACGGGAACCTGATCTGCACTGAACGACTCAACTCAACTCAGATCCGCATATGACATCAGTTTCAAAAAGTACATCAACGAACTCGACACGGCGATATTTTAATAGGATTTAATAGGGTTTACAAAAAAAAACGATACTAATAATACTAATAATTGTATGGAAAAACCTCTTACACTTTTCTGCACGTTTTTATTCAGAAAAATTAGAAAATAAAGTCATGCAATATAAAATCATCGACATGCAACACTTTTCTTTCTATGCACGTGGTGGACTCACATGGGGAAGTTGAATAGCAATGCCGATGAAGTAATCTAATCTGAAGATGTGACCGGCCTTTTGAGCGATTTGTACTTTGTGGGTTTCACTGAAGGAATTCATTTTGTGTTTTGTTTTGTGAAAGTTTTTAATACAAAAAGTTTATTTGCGTGTTGGTGTTTGCAAACGCCCAGCCGGAGCAGCAAAGGCCTCAAATATCCGCGTTGGACCTTTTACGCTCTCTACCGCCGGCCATCGCCGGAAATCTGCTTCACATTCCGGATTGTGGTGGAACTATCCAGCTTAAGGATCGGCGATGGTGACCTTGACCTCTACACTTGGCTTGATGTTGATCGAGGTTATCTGCTTGACGATCTCGGACGGCGAGTGCAGATCGATGATACGCTTGTGCAGGCGCATCTGGTAGCGATCTTTTTGGAACCATCACCGCAGGTCAGCGCACACCTTCTCCAGGCTGCGGACATTGCGCAAGGTCAGCGTGACGCGGTTCTGGTGAAGGGTCGCGGCCTTTTCGATGTCCTTTCTAGTGGCGACCATTTTGCACGATTTTCATGGACGGTCATCTTCTTTCGCCCAGTTGCCGACAGTAAAAATCAAGCGTGATCACCTAGAATTGACCATGATTCCTCTTCGAGCAGTCTGAGGTGCGAACGCAAGAAAAGGCAACAGAAAAGGCGAGCTAAGACTGGTTGCAACGCGAAGTTTTATAATTGTTTCAAATTGCGAGCAGTTTTAAATTTTTAGAACTGGCGCAAATGAAACTAGAACACGGTGCTCGCAACGCGCTGATCTAAATGTTGTTTCAAAAAAATGCTTTTAATTGTGTGCGTATGATTATCAACACAGCATCATAGTGTGTGTGTAAGAATACGTGGATATCTTTATATATCTGATTTTTTTGAAACTGAGTTCTATTCCAGTTCCAAACCGTCTCACGTTTGAAACAAACTCGTCGAGCAGTTTTATTCCGGTTTCAAAATACTGCTCGAAAAATAAAACTGCAACTCCGCGTTGCGCGTGGTCTGTTTCAGTTCTATTTGAAAAATGAAACAGCTAGAACAAAGTAGAGCCGCGTTGCAACCAGTCTAAGGCGCGTTAAAGCAAAAAAGGTCAGATAGGGTTGGATAAGGTGAAATAAAGAGGAGCGAACGCCGAATTTTTTTTAAAAAGGAATGTCAACGCTCGACCAAGGCAGAAGTGAACCACCCCTCGTCAAAGCAGCTTTTTCGAAACAACAAAAGACTTTTGTGGAATTGAGAAAATCAAGGTTTGTTTCAATTAATTATATTCAACAAAAAAATTGTTGATTTAAACCTCGTACAGGCTGATTCTACAAAACATTTTTCTGCATGTGGTAAATTCGTATGCGCTACGGAGCGACTACGGTAAATATATGTAAATCCGTATGTACGAGAATTTTAATAAAAATATGAATCTGTGCACTTCAGTGTGACGTATGACAATTGTAATTTTCATGCGGGGTTTGTTTTGGCTTCACAAAAAAAGTAAACCGGTCAATGTGTAGAATCAACGCCCAAAAGTTATACCAAGCTAAAGCTGGTCCGTTCGAAACCCCCGGATCTTGCAAAGCTTGCCGTATCGCCGAAGTGTAAGCAAAGAGTCTATCCTGCTCGTTTCTATTCTAAACATCAACTGACGTGAGCAGGATAGACTCTTTGTTTACACTTCGGCCTCAGCCCTATTACAATATTTTGCTTGTTTTCGACGTCAGCATCTCCAAGCTGTTGAAAAGGAAGGGCTGGACCTGGCGACACACTCAACGAAATCGGGTTATCTAAAACAACCAACCAGTTTGCCGATTCAGTTGGGATGCGTCAGGAGTGTGATTTTTAGTCGCCCTTCAGATAGACCGAACTAATCGGGTTGAGTCAGATTTTATTTTGCTTACAGACTAAATTGGAAAAAAATCGGTTGTTTTTTTATAACCGATACCGTCGACCGATTTCAACAATGATTTTCCACCAGACGCTTATATAAAGTTTACACAGAAGTCTGTTGCCCAGTCAGCCGGTTCGTTGGCCAACGAGTCGGTCGAAACCACCCGACTAGACCCGACTAAGTTATGCGAATTGTCGGATTTTTTACGGGGTTTTGTTTCAGAAGTCAAAATACACTGTAACTAACAGTCCACATAACACATTAGGGTGTAATATCAAAATCGATTTTCCAGCACAGCACTTTTTTAGTTCCTTTTGGGGCCCTAAACAACTCCCCAAGTTTGGGACTGGTTGGTTTAGTCCTCATTTTGCGCAAAGCGATTCAATTACCCATATAAACATAGACGAAACAAAAAGAAACGCAAAAGTAACTTTTTCAAAACTTTGTTTCGTAAAATCGCGATAACTCGTGATGTTTATAAGCAAACCCCTTATGTCTATGCATCAAAACTTTTGTAATTGTCTGCTCTACAATTTTGTAGAACATTGTTACACTCTAAAAAATAACCCTGCAAAGTTAGAAAAACACAAAATTTAAAAATGAAAAATTTTGTTCTAAATGAAAAATGACCCTTCTGGGACAATGTAGATTTGAAAAGTACATTAAATTTCCCATAAAATGACATGTTCCAATTTTTTTTACAGTCGAGTAACGGAAAATGGGAGAATTTAAAAAAAAAATTAGTGTTTTCTTCGATGAAAAATACGTTTTTTTCGGATTTCTGAGTACGCCATCAAATCGGGCGTCTAATTTTACATAAAAGTCCCTTTGACACCAAATTTCTATCTCATCACCGTTTCAGGCTGCAAATTATTGAAAAACACCTCTTTTTTCGCATGTTCAAAAATGGAAGGGGTCGTACCACCCCTCCGTCACGAGATATCAAAAAACGAACCTCGGATTCGTGATTAGGGACAAAAGTTACCCCTTAGGACAAAGCTGCACGCAAATCAAAGAGGGTCGTGGCGTGGAATTACCCCATTACATTTAGAATGTATTTAAATAATTATATTTATCAATATTTCCATAATAAGTGGAGTCGGAGTCGGAGCTAACCATTTGTTGAAAGCTGGAGTCGGAGTCGGAGTTGGAGTCGGCTAGAGTTTGTAGGCCGGAGTTTGAGTCGGAGTCGGAGTCGGAGTCGGCTAATCTCAGAAAGCCGGAGTCGGAGTCGTTTGAAACATGACCCGACTCCGCAGCTTTGCTTCACACACAAAAAAAATATTGTCCGTTTCTTTCAAAGGTACACGCCGCGCGGCATTTCATAATGTGCCATAAACATTGCTGCCAGCGATTTTCTGCACTTTTCGAGCAATAAAAAACATACCTGGCAGCAATGGCAAGCGATTCGAAGAAGAAGATAAACAAAAACAAAACGCGCAGTATGGGATTTGACAGCGCGCATTTGCCGAAAGTGCGGCGCGTCGTTTCGAGGCTGGTATGCCGCGTGTCTTTTTCGGGAATACGGGCAATATTACCGTAATGACAAAAGTAACTTATTGTTGATTTAAAAAGTTGCTAAGATTAGTTTGAGGGAAAGTTTTTTTCTTGTTCAAAAATGAAAACTTTTACTGGTACACTCAAACCCCGATGGTTTGACACCAACTGTTGTCAAACGAACGGGGTCACTTTTTAGTTTGACACCCCTTTTACACGGAGTTCACACACACTACCAAACTTTTGTTTTGATAGTGTTCGTGAGTGCCGTGTAAAAAGTGACAGTTCGTCACTTTTTAGTTTGACTTTGACTAACCAACGGGGTACAAACTAAAAAAGTGTCAAACGAAAAAGTGACCAACCACCGGGGGTTGAGTGTAAAGTTTTTCGAAATCTCCTACTAACTGAATTAAATGTCTTAACTTTTAATACGACTGTATAATTTCTTTCATTTTGACGTTCTCGTGTAACCGTATACGCCCAAGTTCCAGATGTAAACAAATACTTTGGTGGGTTAGTTGGGGCTGGTGAGTCTGGTGAGCAGCAGTAGAACGCCTTCGGAGGAGGGTGGTGCGTGTACGGGACGAGGTCGAGTGCCCGAAAAGGACAAGGCCAGCTTTCTGCAGGTTAGCGTGCATAAAGGAGAATGGGCAAATTTGGTCCAAGAATGTACACGAACGGGACCAACTTTTTTCGAAAGATCTCGGCGAGACATGAAAAAAAGTCTTCTGGACTAACTCTCTAAACCCCGGGGTTCAAAAGTTACATGCTGTTGAAGTTTGAGCATTTTTGGTTAAAATGTACAAAAAATCGAATTTTTGCTATTTCTAAAATTATTTATAAAATCTTACTTTCATTATGGATTTCGATTTTCTTGACTTCATTCGACGCGTATCAGCAAAAACTATGAGTTCTGATATGTCTTAGCATGATTGAAACATGATTTCTCTTGTTTTTATCCGTTTGAACCATTTGTGCAAGAGGCATCCCATAGAAACAAGTCGAAACTTCAAGGTTTTGAAACCGGATCCGACCCAGACTGCTTCAGTGAGTATGGAAGGCTTCAGTGCAATGTTGTAACAACTTATTGGGATGGTCTGAGTCATCCGAGAACTCCTTGGAGTTAAGACCGGTGAGTCTACCGCCGTAACAAGCAAGATGTCGGCGGTTTTGACCACGGATCATACCCGCATGGCTTCAGTGAGTATGGTAGACTACTATGCTGATTTGTTGGAGTGTCCTGGGTTCTCCTAAGACTCCCTGGAGTTAAGATCTGTGGGTCTACTACCGTAACAAGCAAAATGTCGACCGGTTTTGACAACGGAACATACCCGCATAGCTTCAGTGAGTGTGGTAGACTACTTTGCTAATGTGTTAGGATGTCCTGGGTCATCCAAGGACTTCCTGGAGTTATGATCTGTAGGTCTACGGCTGTTACAAGGACTCCCTGGAATGGTCCAGAACATCCCAATATAACAGCAATATTAATTTTTTTGAAATTAAATATGGCTTTATTGAACATTCTTATAATAATTACATTTCTTTTACATGATAAGTGGTATGGCCTAATGCTCTTCATCTTTGTTGTATTTTTCGTTTTATTATTAACTGATCACATTTATTTATTTGCTTGAAATTGTTTTACATTATTGCATTGAATTGAATACATTTGGGAAAAAAATCACTTTAACAGCTAATCCTAACCTAAAACTAAAAAAATAAATCCATTGAAATATTCAAAATCACTAGAACGAGTACACTACGAACTGTATTTTAAGATGAATGCTCCAAGAGTTCTTACTTGTTCCTGGCGAGTTTTGCACCCACGCAAAGTTGTTGTCATCTCGATGAAAATGTTCAGAAGTTCTTGTGGTGAAAACAGGTCACTACTGCCTTTACCCGTTGATGTTGGTTGGTTTTCCCTCGGTTGCTGACTGAAGCCTGGAGGTGTTGTATGCTCTGCAACTCTTTGCCGCTGATTCAACGGCAATGGCTGCAGATTTGGAACCACTCGAACAGATCCCGCTCCAGGTGACGCCAAAGCAGGAAAATCCACGTCCGTGAAAGTTGGTGGTGTTTTGCGACGATTTGGTTGGTGCCTCGTCGTCGCTTGCTGCCGAATTTTTACAAACTCAGCACGTTTTGGGCAGCTTCGATTCTTGGTAGAATGGTCGCCGCCGCAATTGAAGCATTTCGCTTCGATGTTCTCGTTGATTGTTTCGCAAGCTTGTGTTTTGTGCTCACCTCCGCAGGTTGCACAACGACTCTTGATGAAACAGTTCCTTCCACCATGTCCAAACTGCAAGCAGTTCGAACATTGCGTCACGTCACGGTGCACTGGACGATAACGTTCCCAAGTCACGATGATGTTGAAAATTGCCCGAACTGCTTTCAGCTCAGACGGCGTTGTCGATCCTTTCTCGAGATGAACCAGGTACAATTGATCACGATACTTGATGTCCTTGTTGTGTCTCGTCATCTTGAAGACTTCGATCACGTTCAACTTAAGAGTTTTGAGCTCTTCTTTCAGCACACTCACATCCATGTCGTACAGGCCTCGGAGGACCTGTTTCATGGGGCGTTTACCTGGATCGTCATGGCTGTAGTATTCAATCTTTGTGTTGTTCAGGAAATCCCGAACGTAGTTGTAATCCTTTCTGGTAGGTAGCAGAATTTTGAGTCCATCAGCACACAAGCGAATGGAAGCTCGTAAAGCACCAGATTTGATAAATCCGGTCAGCCACTTTCGCACCGAATCCGATGACGATGTTTTCACAAAAATGGGTGGCAACTTTTCCCGTCGTTCAAATTCTTCCTTCTCGCTCACGTCCACAGGGAGGGTAGCGAACTGGTTTCCAGACGGATTTTGAGCGTCCTTGCTCAAACTGCCTGGCTTTGCAGGTAGCGCTTCGGCATTCTTTAGCTTCTTCAAATCTGCCGATCCTGCTGGTGAGGACCGCCTCTTTTTCTTGCCGTGAGGCATTTTTGCACTTTTTAAGCACTTTTCAGGAGCTAAAATCCAGGAGTACCTTACTGAATGATGGTCCACAAAGGAATAACAGCAATACAGTCTGCCATACTCACTGAATCTTTGCGGTTATGATGCGCGGTTAAAAATCATCAACCTTTTTCTTGTTACAGTGACCCAAATATCTAAACTCCAGGGAGTCCTAGGATGACCAAAGACATCCCAAGACATTAACAAAGCAGTCTACCAAACTGTCTGAAGCTATGCGTGTATGTTCCGGGGTCAAAAAACCGACGACCTCTTGCTTGTTACAGCTGTAGCTCCACAGATCATAACTCCAGGGAGTCCTTGGATGACCCAAGACATCCTAACACATTAGCAAAGTAGTCTACCGCACTCACTGAAGCTATGCGGGTATGTTCCGTTGTCAAAACCGGTCGACATTTGGATTGTTACGGTAGTAGACCCACAGATCTTAACTCCAGGGAGTCCTAGGAGAACCCAGGACACTCCAACACATCAGCATAGTAGTCTACCATACTCACTGAAGCCATGCGGGTTTGATCCGTGGTCAAAAACCGCCGACATCTTGCTTGTTACGGCGGTAGACTCACCGGTCTTAACTCCAAGGTGTTCTCGGATGACTCAGACCATCCCAATAAGTTGTTACAACATTGCACTGAAGCCTTCCATACTCACTGAAGCAGTCTGGGTCGGATCCGGTTTCAAAACCTTGAAGTTTCGACTTGTTTCTATGGGATGCCTCTTGCACAAATGGTTCAAACGGATAAAAACAAGAGAAATCATGTTTCAATCATGCTAAGACATATCAGAACTCATAGTTTTTGCTGATACGCGTCGAATGAAGTCAAGAAAATCGAAATCCATAATGAAACAGAGATTTTATAAATGATTTTAGAAATAGCAAAAAATCGATTTTTTGTACATTTTAACCAAAAATGCTCAAACTTCAACAGCATGTAACTTTTGAACCCCGGGGTTTAGAGAGTTGGTCCAGAAGACTTTTTTTCATGTCTCGCCGAGATCTTTCGAACAAAGTTGGTCCCGTTCGTGTACATCCTTGGACCAGCTCCCATACAAATTTGCCCATTCTCCTTTAAAAATAAAAACCTAGAGTTTTTTTAAAGGTCCTATATATAAGCTAATGTATTAAAAAATTTTAGCAGACCATTTAAAAAAATCTAGAAACTCATTCCTGAGTAAGTCTGGTTTCGACAAATTTCGAGTAAAAATAACTCAGAAATGCGTTACTCGCAACGAGCGTGTACAGAACTGTCCCGCATCACACGCACACAGAGACGCGTGAAAAAAGAAGAAGAAAGAAGAAGCGAGTTTTAGAGCAGAGCCAGAGTGTGGATGGTAAATTTCACCTCGTCGTCTGCCCAAAATTGGATTATTCTGTGCAAAATTGTGCTTAAAAGTGTGTAATTTCAAGTTGTGGCGTAAGTTTAGTGGTCCGTGCGTGTGATTTCGATAAAATTCGTCGGTTTCGTGTGCGTTTTGGGGGTGAAAATTGTCACGAAAAAATCGGCTCACCGCGACTCGACGGGGAAAAAAGAGTTTTTTTGCTGCACCCCACTCCGCCACCACCACACTTCCCCCTGTTGGTGTGCTTGGCCAGCCACCCACCCGCCGCCGCCTCCGTCGTCGCCCGTTTGTCCGTCCAGCCCTCTTCTTCTCTTCAGTTTTGATGTTGGTTCTGCTGCTGCTTCTGCTCTTCATTTATTATTTTGGCTGAGGAGTCGTGCTTGGTTGTCTGTGTGCCGTGTTGTGTTTACTAGGGTGGACCGCGAGGTGAAAAGTGGATTAAATTTTGGTGAAGTAAAATGTCAAAGTAGCTATGCCGTGAAATGAATGGCGGTGAATAACGTTGTTCATGTTGGTTTAGTCAATAGTTACTAGAAATTGAATGATGAGTTTTGTAAATGAAGATAAAATCGTGCAAAATTGTAAGCATTTTAAGTACTATGTGTGTGATACGTGTTTGGGAAGTTCAATTTCAGTAGAAGATTAAGATTTTAAACATTCTAGGTACTTGAAGTTCTATTCCATGTTAGGAAGCGCTTTTTTCGGTATAATTTTTTGCATTACTGGTACTTGAAGTTCACGTCGGCGTTCGATAAGCATACTTTTGTTTGAGAAGGTCTAAGCATTTTAAGGTCGTAGATGGTGTCATTCTTTCATGACTGCCAATTATGGATTTGTGTACGTATAGAGCAAAAAAAAAAAAAAAAGAAAATTTATATTTACTATTGCTTCTACAAACAATACGTAGAATAGTAGCATTCAACCTTCTAATGCCCAAACTTTCTTTTCGAAAAAAATCCCGTTTTCAGGTTTTTTTTATGCAAAAACGGACCTGGCAAAAGAAACCGAAAAGCTACGATATCCTACATGTTGAAGGAAATATCGGTACTCGGTAGACAAGCTACTACTTACGATTAGAATTCTCGCGCCAATATTCGAAACTCAACTTGACAACTTGTCGACTTGCCGACGAAGCGTCGAAAATCAATGCAGTGTGATTTTTGGCGATTTTTCCGATTAATATTCATGCTGTATCGTCTTATTTACGAAGATGAAAATGTCGTCCAGCCATAAAGTAAAGCCTATACCATTCTTTAGGAAGAAAGGCAAAAAGTAAATCGTTCTAAAAATTGATCGGGGTTGCCGATAGATGTCAAATTTGTTTCAGATGCTCACTCATGGTCTGAACTATGAATGTAGGAAGAAATTTCGGATAAAATTAGAAACGAAAAATGTTGGCGAAGGTCAACAGTTACCTTTTTTTTAGGATTTTTTTTTCTTATGGTAGGTTAAACAATTTTGTCCCACCCGTGTAAATCAATCGGACTGCGCACTGGACTCACAATCCAGATGTCACTGGTTTGAATCCCGCGGCGGGCGCTCTAAAATTCTTTGTGTAAATATGAGTATTCGGCGCCGTCGCTCCATGCCATACTTTCATACACTTAGGAGCCCAGGGCAGCGAAGTCCTTGTAGATAAAAAGGAAGACACTAGTGTTTGGTACTAGCAATGGTGGCCGACAGCTATAAAGTCAACTTCGTTTTCGTAGGTTAATCTAATGGCTCTAACTCCAGAACCAAATTATGAATCTCGATGAAAATTCGGGAGGTTGTAGAGCTCGAAAATGCAATTTTGAGAAGAATAAATGATTTGTAAATGAAAAAATACCATATTTTCATTTGATACTGTGTAATTCGTTTAAAAGTCTTGCCACATCCGGAAACAGATGGATGTTTCTAAATTCGACCTTAAAATATTCCGGGTTCAGCACACCAGCTTTCAAATGCAATTGGAACAATCAAAATCGAAAATAGGGGAGCCGAGGATTTCGCGACACCAAATTTTACCACACACGGACATCACTGGAACTCCACGAAATTTATTTTCTCAAAATTCGAGGGTTGGAGATAGACGAGTTCTGTGAAGGTGAATCGATAGAGCGTCAAAAATCGATGCAGTGTGATTTTTTGGCGGATTTTCCGATTAAAATGCATGCTGAATCGTCATATTTACGAAGATGAAAATGATGTCCAGCCTTGAAGTCAAACCTATACCTTTCTTTATTAAGAAAGGCAAAACATATCCGTAAATAAGAATCGACAATAATAATTCTGATACTGACTCTCTCGTTGTCGATATTGAAGGGATCGTCATGAGCGGGAGTTATCAAATTATAGAATGAAAAATGTACATCGAGAAGTCCACTTTATTTTGAACAGACTTTTTCTTCTCGAATTCAGGTCCTAGGTACATTTAAAATTAGCCAAATTTAAAAAAAATACTCTGAACTAAAAGATAAATTTCAATTATTTGATTGAAATATTTAAAATGGCCATGCACAGAAACGAATAACTATAACATATTCTGCGATTTTTTTTCTAAATCACGCGGACATTTAAATATGGCACCAGATAGAAGTTGTATTCCCTTCTATACTCAATACCCTTTGATGGCACCATCTGTTTTAGTTTCTTACTAAGTTTCCTTACTCGATTTTAGAAAGTCATATTCGATAAAGCCAAAAAGATCAAAGATCTGACAACAAAATTTGAAATATTTACTATTTTTGTAAAATGTTAAAGGTAGGGTTGAGCATTGTAAGCTTTAAAAAAATGTTCAAAAGCTATACTGTCCCCCTAAAGCCACCCTAGCGCTGAACAACAACGGCTGGATGGAATCGGAACGTGACGACGAGGAGACGGGAGTCGATGACGACGACGACTGAGGCACTTTGGTTGGCCTGGTGTTGGTAGCTCTGGTAGCGCGCTCCAGTAACTCTCACTCCGCTTGTGGGGCCACCAGCAGTGTGCAGGAAAACCTCCTCTCAAGAAACTCCGGTGTGGTGTGTGCTAGTCGTTTTCCGGAAGTGCCTCGGCGGGGCGGTGGTTCTGTGACCGGTTCCAATCCGATCCATCGCCGGTACTTAATTGAATTCAATAAACGCAAAATGGAAGATGTGCTGCAGCGGAAAAAGTACGACCTGCTTGGAGCTGTGTTCGTCTGGCCAGAGCCAGTGTGAGGGAAAAGGAAAAATTCCGTAAAGTGATTCGAAATAGCAGAGCAAAAAAAAAAATATCATAAATTTCAACTGAAGTGGACGGTTTACGTTATTAGAGGAGCGAGGTTCTTGGCTCCTCCTTGGGATAGTGAGAAAGCAAAGTCGCTGTGTGTTTGTTTGTGTATTTGTGTGTGTGTGTCTCTGCGAAGACGGAAACACGGTTTTCAATTCGATTCTGGCAATCGAAATCGTGGTGTACAATATGCTAAGGGGGAGAAGAACCTACGACGGATTCCGGTGGTGTTGTCCGATTACGAAATATTCGCATCAACGCTCGGAGGAAGTGATTTGCTTTGATAGAAAACAGTTTCATGTTTAAACACCAGCCAGCGCACACACAGTTTGACGAATAGTCAAAATAATAACAAAAAAAAGCTGTCAGTGTCGGGGGTCGATTCGGAAAACCGGCAATTGCGGGCTTGCGAAAAAAAGCAGCAAGTTGTGTGCGACACACGAAGAGAGCAGAAAAAAGATATCGATTTCACATTTACGTACAGTTGTTGTGGTGGTGGCGCTTCGCTGCGACTAATTGAAGAAGCGAACGAACGAACGAAACCTAGAATCTGTTTGGCGTACATAGTGGAAAATTGGAAGCAATTGCAAAATAGTGAATCAGGTGTAGGAAAACAGATTTTACAGAAGGAATCATGTAAAGAGGGTTTCAATGCTATCGAAAGTGCATCTTGCTGTTATATTACAATAAGGCAGAAGATTCGTCTTCGCGTGCAGTGTAAATCGCGCAAGATTAAGTGCGCTGGAGTTTAAGCTTTGACTTGACGACTTGATGATCTTTCGAGCGAGAATGTACCGGGACTTCGAATGTGATGTTCAGTATATTGATGCCTCTGTGCTCTGTTATGCTAACCAGATTAACCCAGCAAGTTTAATACAAGAGAGCCCAGAGGCATCGATATGATTCTGTATAAACCAAAAATTAAATGGAAAAACTGAAACAATAAGACATAAAACACTCAAATGAATATATCTCCGGAAATATTTTGTGGAAAAGCCCAAGCTTCTGAATGACTTGGCCTTGAAAATTTGATTCTTTGAATTTTTACTTTTAACTGTCGAAAACTGCGAATCCAGAAGGCTTCATCCATAAAATACGTCACGCTAAAATCAGCCAAAATTTACCCCCCCTCTCCCTTTGTCACGCTTTTAGTATAAGTTATAACATGCAATGTCACACTTGCTCTGACCCCCTCCTAAAGCCTAAAACAAATGTTCGCCACACACAAATTAAAAAAAAAATGGGTTTAATGAGCGGTTTTCAAATGATATGACTCCGTTCATTTAGCTGATTTGCACTATTTAGCAACAAATTTTGTAAAACATTTGTTAGAAATTAACTTGCTCACTTCCTATTGAGCTATTTATCATTAAGTTTCAGTTAAAAACGCTTTTTTATGAGCTGTAATTTATCGTCAAAGTGTTGATATGCCAACACTAGAAGCAAGTCTAGCAAAAAAGCGAGTAAAAAAATCAAAATTTTATTAGAATAATAAGTAATTTAACAGCCCATTTGCATTACTTGTGTAGCAAATTGTACAGATTTAATAGTTTAAAAAATTTGCAAAAAAATAAGATAAATATTCTTGATCCTAAAATAACTGCTCAAACTATGTTTTGTGAGATTAAATTACAGCTTGTATTAAGGGAGCTACCCGGTGTCTTGGTTATTCGAGCTGTTATGTGTTATGTTCTTTGCTTTACTGGTCATGTCGGTAACATAACCACCTACTGGTTTGCTGGTTTGAATTGGAAAACTGTCATTTGTGTCATAGTTTAGCCACACCAGGGTTCACAAAATTTGTTACAACTCAAAACTGATTTCTTACCATAGAAATAAACACACAAAAAAATTGCCGCAAAAATATAAAGTTGGAAATATGTCTAAAGCTCTTAGCAAATGTAAATCAAAATGCTTAGCCACATAATTATACAAAGCTTCCTCAATTTTATAAAAAAGAATAAAACAATACAAGTGATGATTAGTCATTAGTATTTCGTTTTGTTTAAGCTTCATACATGCACAATACTAAGCACAATAGCATAATAACATTCCAGCGTCACGAAATTTTTATTTGCACTATGTCTCGTAAGATATCAAAACCATTCCAAAACTTAAATGTTATCACAGATTCTGGTTGGAAATTGCATTTTCCCAAGTAGTGACTATGGAAAACACATTTGCAACGGAGTGAGAAATAGCGAAATGTCGACCCTTATTGGTTTCTCACAGATTGATAACTCATGTTCTAGTAATGATAAATATTTGTCATTGTTTATCCACCGTCGGTTGATGACTGGACCATTGAAAAAAACGACTAAATATTTAAAATATTCGACCTATCAGCCAACACGTGACGTTTTTGTCGCTGGAGAATGTGTCAAATGTATTTTTGGAGTTTTTGAGATCTGTAGGTAGTCGGTTCCTTCGCGCACTACAGGTTTGCCATATCATCAAACTTAAATACTCGTCGGATAGGTCTATTGAATGCCTATTCATGCACACAGAAAACACACAGAAAAAAGATGGAAATACTCATCAGGGAATGATGGCAGATTTTGCGTCAAAAAATGTATAATATTGCATCAGATTTTGGTGAATTTTCATCAGGTTCACATTTTTACATATGTTTTATGTAATATTACTCAAAAAAGGTGTATTATTCAATATATCAAATTTTGAACGTTCCAAAATTAGACTTTTTTTCTCTATGAATTGGGCTGTCATTTTACAACCCAAAAAATCGAATCGGCTTAAACCGAGTGATATTGTTGCAAAAAGAGGATTTTTTCAGCACGAGTCGTACATTTATCCAATGAGGTTCACCGAGTTGCTATTCGATTCTGTTGTGATTCGTAAAGAAAAGTAGGCTATTTCGTCGTTCAAGAATGACAGAAAAAGTAAGTAGTTTCACGACGGAATTGCAAAAAGTTATCATTCTTGAACGACGAAATAGCCTACTTTTCTGTACCAAAAATAACAGAATCGAATGGCAACACTTTTCAAAATAAATGCTGAAAAGTTCTACTTTTCAGCACTCAAATGGGTGCTGAAAAGTTGAACTTTTCAGCTCTTGTTTCGAAAAGTAACACTTTTCAACATTTTTTGATTTAAACGATTTATCGACAAAATACATGAAAATTTGACATAAAATTTCACTCAGTGTGTGTTTTTTGGAATTGCAAAAAATGTTGTATGGAACTCGTTGCAAAACTTGATTTTTCAGCACTCTTATTTATCCAACTCGGTGAACCTCGTTGGATAAATGTACGACTCGTGCTGAAAAAATCCTCTTTTTGCAACTTATTGCATAAACTACTATTTTGCAATTCCGTCGTGAAACTACTCACTTTTCCTGTCATTCTTGAACGACGAAATAGCCTACTTTTCTGTACCAAAAATAACAGAATCGAATAGCCACACTTTTCAAAATAAATGCTGAAAAGTTCTACTTTTCAGCACTCAAATGGGTGCTGAAAAGTTGAACTTTTCAGCACTTGTTTCGAAAAGTAACACTTTTCAACATTTTTTTTTATTTAAACGATTTATTGACAAAATACATGAAAATTTTACATAAAATTTCACTCAGTGTGTGTTTTTTGGAATTGCTAAAAATGTTGTATGGAACTAGTTGATTTTTTCAGCACTCTTCGTATTTATCCAACTCGGTGAAACTCGTGCTGAAAAAATCCTCTTTTTGCAACTTGTTGCATAAACTACTATTTCAAACTTACATCTTCAAGCCATAAAAGTTTGTTACCGATAATTAACTTTGTTAATTATCGGATAGGTTTTCACATTTATATTCAACGTTGTAAAGAATAATATTCCAGAAATAACTTGATTCACGTTCTGACAGTGTTGCTAGATTGTCAAAACTTTCCTTGGTTTGAATGGTAATTTTAAAAATGTTTGAACACGATATCTTTCGCACACAAATCAATTTTTAGCATAACTTTTGGACTATAAATTTTAATATGAATTTAACGGATTCCGAGCTGAATTGAATGATACCAACCCGGCAAAAATAAGTAATGTCAGCTTTGAGGAAATCAGGCACACATCCTTACCTAATATAATATTAATGATTGCCGCAGTATATTCGAGCATCCCCACGCTGGCTAACCCTAATCAAAGGGGCCAGGCCTACTGCATTGCATTAACCGCAGAGAGCATTCTGTGAACGGAACACATTTCACAGAATCTACAGGGGAGGAAGATGCGTGGCCATACCGTACCGAACTCTCCGGAGAGATTATCAGGTACACATCCCTACACAAACACGAACATAAATTTGTTCAGTTTTTGATTTCAGTGGATTTGATCTAAGTAAATTTTTGCTCAATTTCCAAACAGTCAATCCTTGTTTTGTGATTTGTCTTTTCCTGCTCCAAATCGGACCAATACCACGACGTTCATTGCTGCACAATTGCGGAAGTTGTGCGCGCGGGTTCATTACTCGAAATCCATAAAAGCCTACATTAGAGGCACTCTTCGCTCTTGTGTCTATGTACTCTCGATTGGTCGTCGCAAAGTCTCTATGGTGCTGTTTTTTGGCATTGTACCGAGAGCACACTATGCTCGTTATGCTGGCTGCTCACAATTAAAACAGTGTACAAATGGATTTTGAGGCTCAGGGTCGAGGTCAGGATAAATTCGTGGTTGTTTTTGCTATAAGATCGTATTTTGTAATTGCTTCCAAAGTTTCACTAACGTTTGAAAATGGTTTTATTGATCAATCCTCTATCGTTTTCAGTGTAGTAAAAAAAAATCTATTGTGTGAATATCGTAGTGTTTAATCGTGAAGACTTGTATCCTGGATCGGAATTCGAGCGTCGTTAGACACTAGAAAGCGGCGAAGAATTATGAGTAATTTAAAATCTGCCGGCGTTCCGCGATTCCCTTTCCCGGCAGTCGCCGCGAATCCAGCGGCTCGCATTAATTGTGGCTTTTGTTGTTATTATTAAATGAGTGTGTAATAAAAATCGAAACTAAACGAGATGCCAACCGGCGATGCCTCTCGTCGTCGTGCCCGTGGCAGCGCAGTGTGATTGAGGCGAAAAGAGTGTGTGTGTGTGGGAGTCCGGTTCCAAAGTCCGGCGCTCGGCAGTGTCCGAGGGGGCGCCCAGGGAAGTAAATCCAATTATTATTGAACAGAAGAAGAGAATCAAACTCGAAACTTGTTGCGAATTGGCCGCAAACCGACCGCGAGACATCACTGTGCAAGTGAAAGTGCGCGAAGAATAAAAAAAAAACGAAACGAAACGATCGGCGAACGGTCGGAACAGGTTGGAACCAGAGCGGCGGTGGTCATGGACGGCGTTCGGGCGTTGGACATTCTGCCGCTGCTGCAGGAACGCTTCGCGCTGCTGTCCGGTGGCCGGGATAACCGCGGCGGACCGATCATCTGTTTCCCGGCCACCACCAAGCGCGAACGGGTCAAGCCCGAGGACATCAAGCGGGTGGTCAGCTACCTCATCGGGATACCGAGGTGAGTGCGGGATAGTTTTGTATTCAAGTTCACTGATCATTCGAAAGTGTCCCAATTGTCAAAGTCCAAAGACCAACAAGACACCAATCATTTGCAAAAAAAAAGTTTAGTTTTCAAATCATCTAAACTCAACTCATCTTGAGCGTATACCTACAAGTTGTATATTCTTTTCAAGAAAAACTTGATTAATTGTCGTTTATGCAACAAGTTGCAAAAAGAGGATTTTTTCAGCACGAATCGTACATTTATCCAAAAAATGTACATTAATCTAAAAAAAATGTTGAAAAGTACAACTTTTCCTAACAAGTGCATGCATTTCAGTACTGAAAAGTAGAACTTTTCAGCATTTATTTTGAAAAGGGTTACTATTCGATTCTGTTATTTTTGATAGAGCAAAGTAGGCTGTTTCGTCGTTCGAGAATGACAGGAAAAGTCAGTAGTTTCTCGACGGAATTGCAAAATAGTAGTTTAAGCAACAAGTTGCAAAAAGAGGATTTTTTCAGCACGAGTCGTACATTTATCCAACGAGGTTCACCGAGTTGGATAAATACGAAGAGTGCTGAAAAAATCAAGTTTTGCAACGAGTTCCATACAACATTTTTTGCAATTACGAAAAACACATACTGAGTGAAATTTTATGTCAAATTTTCATGTATTTTGTCAATAAATCGTTTAAATAAAAAAAAAAATTTGAAAAGTGTTACTTTTCGAAACAAGTGCTGAAAAGTTCAACTTATCAGCACCCATTTGAGTGCTGAAAATTAGAACTTTTCAGCATTTATTTTGAAAAGTGTTGCTATTCGATTCTGTTATTTTTGGTACAGAAAAGTAGGCTATTTCGTCGTTCAAGAATGACAGGAAAAGTAAGTAGTTTCACGACGGAATTGCAAATAAATATATTTTTACACGAATTCTTTAACAACTTTTACGGCTTAAAATTTCAAAAGCTTTTTTTCAATGTTCTACATTTTTACACTTCACATGATGTCATACTTACTCACAGAGGCGTCGCGTCCACCTGTTCAACCTGTTCATAGGATAGGTGATCATTTTGCTGTATAATAATAGAGCAATTCCAGCTCAGATCGGGTATTTTTCTGGTACTTTTGTACCCGACCCTCTCTGATTTCAATGAAACTTTTTAGACATGTTGTCCGAGGCCTATATAAGCCATTTTTGTGTATGTGGAGCCAATAGTACTCGAAAATAACATTTGAGAAGGGCGTAAGGTATTTAAATATTTTTGTATTTTGTAATTTAAAAATGTTTATATCTCGAAGCCGTTGCATCGTACCAAAAAGTGGTCAAAGACAAACTTGTAGGAAATTGGACGGGCTTTCTGAAAAAAAATACACTGAAAGAAAAATACACGCCACTTCCATGAAATTTTTCAATTTTTAAGTTAAAAAGTTAAACTTGAAGGTGACGTCACGATTTTCTTTCGTTCAAAATTTTTCCAGGTTTCTACCACACTGAAAAAAATATACCAATCTCAGTTATAAGCAATGTAATTAAGGTCATATCTGAAAGCCCATACATCCTATTCAAATGCTGTCAAAGGCAAACTTATAGGAAATTGGACGAGCTTTCTGGCAAAAATATTTTCGAGATTGAAAAATCAAGTCTGTCATTTAGAAATTGCAAAAAACCATCAAAAAACCTAATTTTTCAACATTTTTTTTTTAAAACCACTGTATCTTCCCAAGGATTGGACATAGGACAATCGTCAATATGGAGACTTTATGTAAAATTATCTGGGAAATCGATTCCCACTATCGGTTTTTGAAAATTTTGACGTTTAGACCTTTTTCAAAACAGTTTTAGTAAATGATTTTTGTATTTTTTTGGGAGACCATCCTGCATTTTTCGTGAGTTTTTTTGTAACATTTTAGGCTATTTCCTCAAAAATTTTGAACGAAAAAAATCGTGACGCCACCTTCAAGTTTAACTTTTAAACTTAAAAATTGAAAAATCTCATGGAAGTGGCGTGTATTTTTCTTTCAGTGTATTTTTTTTTCTTCAGAAAGCCCGTCCAACCAATTTCCTACAGGTTTGTCTTTGACCACTTTTTAATGCGATGCAACGGCTTCGAGATATAGTCATTTTTAAATTACAAAATACAAAAATATTTAAATAGCTTACACCCTTCTCAAATGTTATTTTCGAGTACAATTGGCTCCACATACACAAAATGGCTTTTATAGGCCCCGGACAACATGTCTAAAAAGTTTCATTGAAATCGGAGAGGGTCGGGTACAAAAGTACCAGAAAAATACCCGATTTGAGCTGGAATTGCTCAATATTGATTAGCTTTTTTTTGAACGTTCAATAATATAATTGTACGAACATTTCTGGAGTTTTTTTTGAAAAGGTCCAATAAACCAAATTTCCAGTTTTTGCTTTTTGGGTGTTTTTGAAACTGCCTTGAGTCAGGGGTATTAAAAACACCCAAAAAGCAAAAACTGAAAATTTGGTTTATTGGACCTTTCAAAAAAAAAAAAACTCTAGATTTGAACTCGTCTCGGAGTCAAGTCGCAGAATGAAAAATTTAATACACCGCGCACTGCAAAATCTCCCAAACAGCAGCCAACCTATCCTAAATTCTGTTAGGAAGGCTTGCCATACAACGCATTCGCCGAATACATTCAAAGGTCTCTTATTCGTACACGGCGGACTAGTGTAGTGTGCGACGCTTAAACTGTGCAGAGCTGACACAAAACAGGCGCGTTGAGCGCGCCACCCCCAAAAAGAGCGAGAGAGCAAAAAATTGGTCGAGCCGCCGCCAGAAACAAGCGTCGCTCTCTCCATATTTTGCTCCCTCATTTGCTCTTTCTCTATTCCCGCTCTTTTCGAGGGTGGCGCTCGACGCGCCCGTCCTGTGTCAGCTCTGCACAGTTTGAGCGTCGCACACTACACTAGTCCGCCGTGTACAAATAAGAGACCTTTGAATGTATTCAGCGAATGCGTTGTATGGGAAGCCGTCCTAACAGAATTTTGGACAGGTTGGCTGCTGCTTGGGAGATTTTGCAGTGCACGGTGTATTTTCATTCTACGTTCTATGCTATGATTCCGTTTGGCGTGTTCATGGTTCTGAGACGAGTTCGCATGGTCGTACAATAATAATATTTTTGGACATTTTTTTCTAACAAATAAGTAAAGAGTGTGTATCTCCAACGAATTGATCAACATTACATCAACACTTTGTCGCTAGATTCCAGCTTATAAAAAGTGTTTTTTTTAAACAAAATCAAGAAATAAATCGCCGACTAGTACGGCCGCTGCAAAAAAAAAGTTTTCCCTTGACTAAGGCCAAAGCCGAGGGGGCGGTGCATATAACAAAGAGTTGAAATTACCGGGATTTTAACATTTCAATGAAAAAAAAATGTAAATCATTATTTTTAAATGAAAATCTAAGTTTTTTTGGCTTAATTTCACTTAAATTTAGAAAAAAATTATAATACTGGTTGAATCATCCTAAAAATTATTATCAATGCCGATTGATTTCAGATGATTGTAAGTTTTTTTTACATCGAAGTTTTGATTTTTTTTACAGTTTTCGAACCAATTTTGAAAGGGGAAGCGACATAAACTTGAACAAATATTTAAAACGGCCTAAGTAAGTTAGCAAGTTTTGCAAAATCAATGGATTCAATCAGACTTGCCCAACCTTTTGGACTTTTGTAATGTATTGGCGGGCCGAAAATAATGTTTGATAAAAAAAAAAACAATAAAACATACTATAGAGAAGTGTTGTACTTAACATTCATATTTTTTAATTTTAAGATAGAAAGACAAATAAGCCAAAGTTTTTTTTGATTTATTTAAGCTTTGAATTGTGAAAAAAATGTATTGAAATTGGGTTTGGCAATTTCAATGAAATACTATGATAAAAAAATTGCTTATATTTTTTATGGTTTGAAAATACAAAAACACTTTTTGCGGTGCTGTGCATTATAGCTCCAATATTTTTCAAAATACATAATATATCATGCAGATTTCAATAAATTTTTCTTCGTTTTTTTTAAATATTGAAGTTTATGAAAAAATACACATATGCTCTTTGATTTTTAGAGATTTTTTAAAAAAATTGAGAAATTTTTGTAACGATCTCTATTTTCAGACGGATCAGTTGCTTACATTTTTTTTCCTATTTCAAGCACAATTGTATCCCTGGCAGCGATGGAATAATCATCATCAAAAGAAAATCTTTGGAAGTTCATCAAGACAAAAAATCCGAAGAGAGCATGGTTCTCCTCTCTCGTGCACGAATGATTGGTAAAGGGAATCTAAAAAAATCATCATCTTGATTATTCGGCGGAACATCTTTTTCCCTACTACACTTGCATGTGTAAAGTTACAAGTCGAAAAATAAACTGTCACTTTTTGTAGATGGGCAATGAGTGTAAACAAAGCGAAATAAATAATTTTAAGTGGAAATTCACAAAAAAATCATCAACAGATTGATTTTTTGGAGAAGTTTAGGAGCGATTTTCTTTTGCGTGATTTGCCGCCTCTCTCTTTCGCGGATGAAGAAAGTTCGCAAGCGAAATTGATTTTTTTGCGATTATTCCATCCCTGATCCCTGGAAATTTAACCTGAAACAAAAAACACATTTATTTATTGCAACCATGTTTAACTCATTCTTTAGAAATATATATTTTTTCCATGCTATAAAAAAAAAAACGATTTTAAGGAAACGGAGTAAAACTGTTTGAAATTATATTCAGTTTTTTTCTGCATATTCAATCCATGTTTTGCATATACTTTAATTTAAATTTAAATTTTTGCACTGTTGTTTAGTGCATTTTTGAACACTCTTTTTAATTGAAATGTTTAACCCATTTTTTTTTCAATTTTTTTTATTGGTCTTGTATTTAAGAAGGATTTTATTTTGAACAGGTATTCAAAATGGCCACACGTCGCCTCTGCTTACTCAAGATTTCATCGCCATTTTTCCAATATAGATAGGCGTTTTAATAACATGATCTACGATTTCAACAAACAGTATCTATGGATAAACCAATTGGTATAAACATAATCTGATTATTCATCGTAGCCCACAGTTGATCGTGTTTCACGATGAAAGACTGCCAAAAATGAAAATAAAATAACTTGGATCATCAGTTTTAAGTTTAGAGACCCACGGCCATCAGTGAGGAGACATTAGAGGGACAGGAAGAACCCGCACACGAATGAACCGCACAAAGCACAGACACAGGGAACGAATCTCAAGCCTCCCTTTTGTTGCCCACTTACACAGTTCCCACGAAATCGTTCGTTGTGAGCGTTTTAACGCCAGTCCGTTGCCTGAGTGGTCCCAAGAAGGCAAGGTTCGGTGGATTGTCTGTCACATCCGATTGGACGGGTTGGACACCGAAAATGAATAACCGCGGCTTAGTGATCGATGCCCTCGATTTAGTGCTTTGATTGGCTATGAAATTTATCGGAGACCTCATTACCTGGATCTTTTGAGGGGATATAATTAAGATATAAATGAATAGAGGGAATATTATGAGTGTTTTTTTATTGACTATAAATTAAAGAGATGGATGTAATTTTCATCACATTATAAAACATTTTACCTAAAAATGAAATGCCTGCTCATAAAACAATTTGATTCATTTTCCAATTGCTCGATACCAGCTTTAAAAAGAAATCTGAATTTTACTCAAGATCTCATAACATAAGACCGTGTTGCCAGATCTACAATATCGTTAATTCCGTGGAAACATTTTTCAAATACATTAGTTCATTGAGTTAGTAACTCATTCCAACATCTCTGTGCACTCTCTTCAGGGTTGTTTGAATTCTCCATCGATTTACACCTTTATTTGGAAGTTGCCCAAAATATTTCTTCCTTCCATCGATCGTGGCCGGCGGCGCAAAGGCTCTTTGCTGTACTAACTGGCCATTTCCCCCCCCCCCCCGTTCTCCTCTCCCTGGATGCTGCGTTTTTGAGTCGGTCCCAACACACGGTCCACAGTGATTTGATTTCTCTTCCCCTTTGTCAGTCGTTTGATGGCTCTGTGGATGAAATTCTTCAAAACTCGAGAGCTGGGGGCCGTCTCTTGCTGGTATTTGTACGTATACATTGATTTTTGGTGGAATACCCCAGAGGCATTTCTTGCGAAACCGGCAAGCAAAAGCAACAGGTAGAGTTTATCGACCAGTTGAACTTAAATCTTGTGATCCCGAAGTGATTTGTTTTCTGAATTGATAGCTTAGAACAAAAAATTCCCTTTTATTTATCTGAAACAGGGTTGCGAATGAGCGAGCGCTCACGGAAAGCGTGCTCGCTCCAGCTGGAGCGTGAGTTTTTATCAGGTAGCTCGTGCTCGCTCACGCTCACCGGAGCGTTTTGCGCTCACGTGAGCTGGTGAGCCAAAGTAGGTAGTTGTTTTTCCTGTTGAAGCATCTGCCTGTTTGAAACGAAGTTTCTAGAACTATCTCAGCACAGGCAGCAAAAAAACAAGAAAGTGGTCAAACAAACAAAAGTAAGCAATAAAATGGATGTAGTCGGCGAACCCAAATATACGTTCTATTTAAATTCAGAATTAGCCAAGGGGTAGAATGATTTACTCTTGAGTGTGCTAACAAAGAGCTAACTCATTCTTAATGTGAAAAATCATTGACGTGAAGAGGTGCACTGATATGTATAAAAATTGAATTAATTGACAAATGTTTATTTTAAGTTGTTAGAATCCGGAGTTTTGACTCAAGGTGGTTTTAAAAACACCAAAAAAATAAAATTTGTTTTATTGAACCTTTATAAAAAACAGCAGTGAGCTTTATAAAAGTAATAACCATCCCTCATATTCGGATCATTTTAGAGAATGTCCACATTCAAAAAATCATTAATTGAATCTGTAATTGAATATTTTCAGAGGCTTGGTAGCGGAAGTGTTAGATATAATTTTCTTGACGGAAGAGGAACCACCCTTTATGTGCTAAAACGTAACAATGACAATTTAAATTATTTCATTCAAATGGGTTATTTCAAACACTAGCAATTTGGAGGCTTTTTGTAAAAAGATAAATGTTTCAACAATTTTACCCTATTTTCTAGAATGAGAAAGATTAACTTAATAAAAATGATCATCCGTTTCCAAGCACTGAACGATTTATTAAATGGTATGACTTTTGTTTAATGGTTGCTCATTCTGATCCGCACGCTGGAATGGTAGCCAACAAACTGTTTAGGTACATAAAACAGTTTAATTTTATATTTTAATCAACCAAGCATATAACATAGAATCAAACTTACCCCAGCATAAATCTTCTTGAATTATTTCAGGGTAATTCTCTACCAACTCACACGAAATCGGGAAAAGTTGCCCCGACCCCTCTTCGATTTGCGTGAAACTTTGTCCTAAGGGGTAACTTTTGTCCCTGATCACGAATCCGAGGTCCGTTTTTTGATATCTCGTGACGGAGGGGCGGTACGACCCCTTCCATTTTTGAACATGCGAAAAAAGAGGTGTTTTTCAATAATTTGCAGCCTGAAACGGTGATGAGAAAGAAATTTGGCATCAAAGGGACTTTTATGTAAAATTAGACGCCCGATTTGATGACGTACTCAGAATTCCGAAAAAACGTATTTTTCATCGAAAAAAACAATAAAAAAGTTTTAAAAATTCTCCCATTTTCCGTTACTCGACTGTAAAAAATTTTGGAACATGTCATTTTATGGGAAATTTAATGTACTTTTCGAATCTACATTGTCCCAGAAGGGTCATTTTTTCATTTAGAACAAAATTTTTCATTTTAAAATTTCGTGTTTTTCTAACTTTGCAGGGTTATTTTTTAGAGTGTAACAATGTTCTACAAAGTTGTAGAGCAGACAATTACAAAAATTTTGATATATAGACATTAGGGTTTGCTTATAAACATCACAAGTTATCGCGATTTTACGAAAAAAGTTTTGAAAAAGTTACTTTTGCGTTTCTCTTTGTTTCGTCGTCCGTGTCTGTCGCGGGTGACCATGAACAGCCATGATCGATGACGACCAACTTTTTTAAAACTTTTTTTCGTAAAATCGTGATAACTTGTGATGTTTATAAGCAAACCCCTTATGTTTATATATCAAAATTTTTGTAATTGTCTGCTCTACAACTTTGTAGAACATTGTTACACTCTAAAAAATAACCCTGCAAAGTTAGAAAAAACACGAAATTTTAAAATGAAAAATTTTGTTCTAAATGAAAAAATGACCCTTCTGGGACAATGTAGATTTGAAAAGTACATTAAATTTCCCATAAAATGACATGTTCCAAAATTTTACAGTCGAGTAACGGAAAATGGGAGAATTTTAAAACTTTTAGTGTTTTTCGATGAAAATACGTTTTCGGAATTCTGATTACGCCATCAAATCGGGCGTCTAATTTTACATAAAAGTCCCTTTGACACCAAATTTCTATCTCATCACCGTTTCAGGCTGCAAATTATTGAAAAACACCTCTTTTTTCGCATGTGCAAAAATGGAAGGGGTCGTACCGCCCCTCCGTCACGAGATATCAAAAAACGGACCTCGGATTCGTGATCAGGGACAAAAGTTACCCCTTAGGACAAAGTTTCACGCAAATCGAAGAGGGGTCGGGGCAACTGCTGTGTGAGTTGGCGGAGAATTACCCTTCATTGTTTTTTAAGTTTTTATAAGGATTACAGTCCTTTTTGTTCACGCGCTCATACCCTTCCTTTGTTTCCACTGACATGCTGCGCCTTAAGTACAAAATCTAACTAAGATTGAAAAACAAAAAAACTGTCTCAAAAAGTAAAACGATTCGCGATACTTCCAAAGTGAGCGCTCCGTGAGCGAAAAATGAGCGCGAGCGCGAGCGTGGGGCAAACGCGAGCTGCAAAAATCGGAGCAAACGTGAGCGCGGGCAAACGTGAGCTAGCTCGCGCAGCGCTCCTCCTCACGAATGAGCGAAAAGTGAGCGCTCACGAGCGCGTGAGCGCGTGAGGAACGCAACACTGATCTGAAATAATGATTTTTGAGCACATCAACACTTTTGTGCATTCATTTCATAACAAAAACTCAAAATGGGAACAATGAACTTCTTCTCACAATTACTCTTCTATACCATGACTGATGGTAGCAAACGCCCGGCGAAGAATATCTACTTGTCTTGTCCTTAACTACCATCAGAGACTACAATTCAAGACAAAACACTGATTCACGCTTTTATGCTCTTATTCAAAATCACTATTTTTTTTTCGATTTTGTTCTCTTGTCCCAAAACATTTCTTTTTATGTTTTGTGTTTTTCCGTCATATTTTTTTTCGACTTTCTAAAAAAAAAAAAAAACAAAACATATGTGTTTGCACTTATTTTGTTTTTTAATGTTTGTTTGTTTGATTTAGTTTCCAATCATAAACAATGCCATAATTTATTATTTTTCAATCCCTTTTCTAGTTTTCACATTTTTGGCCAAACCCGCAAACATGCTTTGAAAATTATTAGGTTGGTAAAATTCTTCAAACGTAAGGTTTACAAAAAGCTTGGTTTTCAGATAACCTCAAGTGGTCAAAAACTAAATTTGGAAACTAGATTCTACAAAGTGTACAAGTGACCCCTCCCACTAACATTTACATACAAGATAATTACTGTTAGCTTTAAGTAAAATGTGATTACAAAAGCCGACTCGGTCCTAACCAGGTCCCAGTACCGAAAGGGACCTAATAAAAAAAAGTTTATGAAAAAAAGTGTACAAGGCGCAAGACTAAACAAATCCGATGTTTTTCTAATTCATTATGTGAGGAAGGCATCAATTCCAGAGTTTGTATACAGCAATTCCCCATGAAAACAGCATAGAAAAAACAAAAGTGCTCGGATCGGATTTTTGTAATTGTAAGACGCAACATTTGGTACCCATACGTTTATCGCTGAAATTTTAAAGTTATCGCAGTTTTAGTGAAAAAAGTTGATTTTTTGCCGATTTCAGTCAGCACGGATTTTATTTTCAAAAAATCATATCTCGGAATCTTCCATTTTTTAGTATGTTACGTAAAAATGTCCGTGGAATCTGATAAAAATATTTCCAGACTTAGGCTCTTTGGTCCAGACACCGTCAAAACGGCATTTTAAAGTTTCATGTGCGCTTTTAATATGTAGGCTAGATTTTTGAAAAAAGTGGTTTTTGCTAAAATCGACGAAAATGGCAATTTTTAGGACTACCCTAACACGGCGTAGGTCCCCTAATGGCAGAAAAAAAATAAAATAAAATACAGGGCTAATTATTTCGGCCAGGGAACACTCAGAAAAATGTTTTTTTTTTCTATGCTGTTTTCGTGGGGATTTGCTGTATGTGTATGTGTTTTTTTTTGTTTTTTTTTTCGCTAAAATGTTTTTTTTTTTCGTAAAATCGCGATAACTCGTGATGTTTAGAAGCAAATTCCTTATGTTTATATATCAAATTTTTGTTATTGTCTGCTCTACAACTTTGTAAAACGTTGTTACACTCTAAAAAATAACCCTGCAAAGTTAAAAAAAAACACGAAATTTTAAAATGATTTTTTTTTTCTAAATGAAAATATGACTTCTGGGTCAATGTAGATTCGAAAAGTACATTAAATTTCCCATAAAATAACATGTTCCAAAAATTTTCACAGTCGAGTAACGGAAAATGGCAGAGTTTTTAAAACTCTCAGTGTTTTTTCGTTGAAAAATACGTTTTTTCGGATTTCTGAGTACGTCATCAAATCGGGCGTCTAATTTTACATAAAAGTCTCTTTGATCCAAATTTCTATCTTATCACCGTTTAAGGCTGCAAATTATTGAAAAACATCTCTTTTTCGAATGCTCAAAAATGAAAGGGGTCGTACCGCCCCTCCGTCGCGAGATATCAAAAAACGGACCTCGGATTCGTGATCAGGGACAAAAGTTAACCCTTTAAAAAGCAATTTTTTGTGAATTTTATCAGCTCTGTGAAAATATTTTTTTCCAAAAATGGGCAAACATAGACTTTTTTTAATGATTAAATTGCGACCTAAAAATAACTTCAACTTGAAAACGATGCACTTTACAAAATTTTACTACTTCTTTATGTATAATTTGATTTTAAACAAAAAAAAAATCGGAAACATGTTTTGATTTTTTTTCCTATTTTTAATCATTGCTTGGTCAAAGATTTTTGCCCTTTCTTGAAATTATCTGAAAAGGTGGCATTTTATTTTCTCTAAAACTCACAATAAATATTGTTTTCAATCAAATTAATTTTTAATGACAAAAGTGATTTGAAAAAATCACCATATTGATTAAAAATATTAAAATTATTAAAAAGTGCATAATTGACAAAGGGAGCGCGTGGTCGTGGAAATGTTCGGAGTGAAAAGTGAGTGAAGGGAGGAGGAGATTGGCAGCGCACACGCCTTGCAGGAATATTCGTGTTTCGAGCGTATTTTTTTTGCCAGTGATTAGTGTTAATTGTATTGCCTAATTGTTTTGTGATTTTAAAAGCCCTTTCTATATCATCGTTGATCAGAAGGTACGGCGTCGGGTAAATTGTGTAATAATTTTTTAAATAATGTGTTAAACTTTCACGGTGAAAAACTCATTTCTTTTGGATCGTTTATCGAAAGACACGCTGACATTTAGGATAGACCATTAGCGCGCGTTTTGGATTTTTTTTTATTCCATTGTGAGTAGCGGGATCTCGCGATTACTCTGCAAAGTGTTTTTCGGAGCCTTTTATTTGATATTTTATTTTTCATACGTCCTTTTTTTAATTATATAATGCATTCCAACTGGCAGTTTTAGTATTAACTCATCAAACTATCGATTTTATGAAGAGTAAAACGTATTTTATTTTCTATTTTTGAAATTTGCTCGCGTTATCTAAATTGTACAAACATCAAAAATATACTGATAAGTCCAGCCCATAGCACTACTGCTCGGTTAGCACGTGTTCGTTAAAAAAATCTTTTTAAATAATCAGTTATTTATCTTTCCGCAGCCGGCTGTCTAAGATTTAAAATTTTCAACCGATAAAAAAATGCTCATGGTCACATCACTGCCACTCGTGAATCCTGACCTCATACCCATCTACTAACCCCCTCAAATCTCACGTCGGAGATGCAGTCGATTGGGCGGTCTCTATCACTCAAGTATCGGACTAACATTCCCATCCACTTCCCCGTGACCCTACCACTGGTCCTGGCCGGCGCCGGTATTGATTAGCATGATAGGGGCCTTTGAGAAGTTGCGAAGCGAGGAAAGATAGCGCCCACTTATCTTCCACGGCTCGTGAATGTAACTTATGGAGGTCCTGGTCAATAACGAAGTAGCAACTGCTTATGCTTATGCTTAAATTGATTAAAATTATTAAATAATGTTCATTAAATAATGTCTTTGCTCAAAATTTCTCAAATGTTTGTGGTCTTAATTATTCGTCTATGCCGCCCCTATGGAAACATTTGCACACCCAACAGTCGTCGATCGCTTCAGGGGATTTAAATCCGGAAACGACGTTATAGACTGCTATCTCAGTCATTTACTGTAATGATGTATGTAGGTACATTTTGTTTTTGGAAAAGAAGTATAGTTTCTGCAAAGCAATACTATTTTTATGACGAGCGTTCTTGCGAAGTCATGTTTTGAAATTTTCTATGTTTCATAAATTGCTTCAAAACATGGTTTTTTCAGCTAGTTTCTTTCTTGTCTTGCTACAATTGCAACTCCCTCAAGAAAAGTTCCTCGATCCCTTCAACGTGAATGGGCCCAACTCTGCACATTTTTATGTTCGCATTCTTTTTGCGCTTCACCGCGCCATGTAAAGAAAACGCTCGCATTTTTTTCTTTATTTTTTCCATTTTTGTTTTACTTTTTTTTTTGTTTCAATTTTTGCAAGTCAAGTGTGGCTCGCGGGGGGCGCTTCGTTATGAAAGCCATCGGCATGTGTGTGTGTATAATTGATATTCACCTCCTCTGCTGCTACCATATGATTCAACGGACCGGCGAAAGAAAGTGACGTTGGACGTCGGAAAAGCGAAATGCGGCGCAGGCACCAGGGACGACGATCGAGAGAAGGAGAAAGGAGAGTGTTTTGATTGGGGCGTTACTTGCAACGCAATGCGGGCCAACACGAGTCTTTTTTTGCGAGGGGAGGAACAATGAGGAAGTGCATTTGAAATGGAGCGATCGATTGACTCGGTTTTGGAGCGATTTAAAAAAATTGTCAAATTACGATTTTGTGTATGTGTAATGCATACACCTCTGAAACATCTGTAAAATTACATATATTCACGTGTAATTTTACATTTTCCACATAACTTTACGTAAAATTACAACGGAAACTAAGTATTATTCATAAATAAAAAATTTCTACCTTTCAAAATTAATCTTTGTTTTACTTTGTGTCCGATAAGTTTGTTGTGTTTTGATTTTGTGATTTCCAAAAGTAAATGTTTTGCCTTCCTCACCTCGAAAAATGAACTTCTTAATTCGACCTCGTAGACCCACCTTCATGTATACCTATCGACTCAGAATCAAATTCTGAACAAATGTCTGTGCGTGTGTCTGGATGTGAGTCCGTGCACCGAAAAATATGCACTCGATTATATCCGGACTGACTGTACCGATTTGAACCGTTTTGGTCTCATTCGATTCGTCTTGGGGTCCCATAAGACCCTAGTTAATATCATAACGTTTAGTAAAGCACCTCAAAAGTTATGCTAAAAAAACGATTCTGGCTAAAGTTTGAAAGATTGTAAAAAGGGTGGTTTTTGTAACAAGCCCCGTCTGATCATACATTTTTAGAAAGGTATTTCAAAGACCTTTCTAATGAGCTCAAAACATTGAAGATCTGATAGCCCTATCAAAAGTTAAGAGCACTTAAGTGTCATTTGTACTCATTTTAGAGGCCGGATCTCAAATATTTTGATGAAAAATTTGTCCGGGTCCATCGTTCGACCCGTCGTTAGTTAGATAATCAAAAGACCTTTCAAATGAGCCTAAACATCGAAGATCTGACAACCCTATCCAATGTTATTAGCACTTAAGTGTTATTTACACACTTTTTGGAGGCCGGATCTCAAATATTTTGATAAAAACGTTCTCCGGATCTATCATGCGACCTGTCGTTGAATAGGTAATTAAAAGACCTTTTCAACGAGTTCAAAAGATTCAAGATCTGGTAACCCTATCAAAAGTTATAAGCACATAAGTGCCCTGAATTTTGAAGATCTGACTACCCAATCCGCCCTTTTGTATCAACTTTGGATAGCATTACCCTCTAAATGTGAGGAAGGCACCAACCTGGATTAAGTAACGTTTTTCTTTAAACATCGGTTGACCATAAACCAAAATATTTTAACTCAAACGATTCATCGAAGTCAACACAGAAACACAGAGAAATGATTGTAATTTTACTTCTGGGAATGGTGACTGATTTTGCGTAATGAAAACTTCAGTTTCTGTTGAATTTCCGTTTTTGCACATAATTTTAGATAAAATCACAAAGAAGTAATATTTAACAATACAATTTCCAAACTTTTGAAAATTCAACTTTTTTTATACTATGAAGGATAAAGCAAATGTTGTAACTTTATTAATTTATGTTTTTTTTAACATTGGATAACAATTATGAACAGTTTCGATTTAGTGTGGTGACTGTATTGATCTGTGAAAATATACTTTGGTTTGTATTTTTTTACATTTTCTGACTGGCTGAAAACATGTAATTAAAATCAAATAATTTTTTGAATGAAATATTATCTCATTTACAGAATTAAAAGGATCGTCTGATACAAATTAAACTTTTCCATAATTTCTCTGCCGGCCAGTGAGTGTTGGCTTAGTTCAAAATATATAAATCTGACTGGTGATAAAAATAAAAGTAAGACTATCTTCAGAATCTTCTTTCATTTGTTATCTTTTTCATGTCCTTGGAAACTATAATCATAATCTTTAGAGATTTGGGCACACGGCAGTATTTTTTAAGAATTTGAAACAGAAACATTATTGCACACATCTTATTCAAGGTGAAATCAAAAAAGGGAAAGCACCAAAGAAATGAAACAGAATTTGTCAGCAGCTCAAATGAGCTTTCCATCCCATTCAGGTTAAGCGCAGCCCACCTCTCAACGAAACTCTGGTTTTCAGCGTTTCTGGTGGTGCCCAAAGACGAAAGAAAATCTGGCCAGCCAACAGAGGCAGAAGAAAAGCCGGTTAACCCTCTACTATTCAGGGGTTTAAATATATTTTTGTTTGTTTTATTTTTTTAAATGCACATTCCTTTTCCTTTCTATTAGATTTCAGATATTTTGAAAAAAATATATCAATTTTTTGTTTTTTTTTCTGATTAAATTTGGTAAACAATATCGATACTTGTTGGGGTTGTTAAGGGTTAACCCCTCGAGGACACGAGAATAAAAATAGCGCCAGATACAAGCCTTAGCACACATCATACATAATTCAGATTTTGCAAGAAATCATATAATACCTTGTCGATTCATGGATCCGCTCCCGAAAGTGTGACGTGACGAGTAGGTGCGAGTGGGTGGTTGGTAAAAGAACAACAAAAAAAGAAACGACATTGGCTCGTGTGCCATCCTTTTAAAATTTCGTTTGCCAAAATCTACTCCAAGCTAGTTAGCAACAGTCGAACGCCGGCTTCCGGTGAAATTTTGTTTAATCATTACCCAATTTTAGGGGGCCTAGCGGTACCAGCAGCCGTTTTCAGTCGTGGGTTTATATTTTGGCTGCCACTCAGGTGACTCAATCAATGTTTGGGGGTTTGTCGTTGTGCATGTATAGCCTCTACATGTGCAACACTAGAACGCCAATTTGGAGAAGAGGATGCAGTGCCGGAAATGCATCGCATTTGGGGACGTCAAAGTTGATCGCCATAAAGCGCAAACAGACCATAAAAATATAACGATGGCATGATTCCTTTTTTATTGGCATCGTTATTAAGATTGTTTGGCTTAGCATGAAAATAAAAAAAAAACGACTGCCAGATTCTTTTGAATTGTGATGTTTGGGGGACAAGCATTAAGTGGTTATTATGTTTGATTTCAAAGCTTGAAAAAATAATAATGGCGTAAAATTGTGTTTGAGGAATTATTGGATTAAACATCTATTGGAAAAATGCTGCCAAGCTGCTGGCGACCTGCAAAAAAACGAGAAAAAAAGATTTTCCTTCAGATAATCGAAATTCGGATAAAAATGACAAAAAACTGTAAATTCAAACGTATTATGTGAAAATCTTGTTTTTTTTCTAGAGATGTAAACACAATTTGGTTCTCTCCAGAAGTGCATGTTTCAACAAAGTAGTAGCTCCAATAAAACTCTAGCTCAATAATTGTTTTAAGAACTAGATCCCCAGTCCCAACGTGATCTCAGGACCCAAAAAGGATTTAATAAAAATAAGTCAGAAAGAATGGATTTTAGATGATTTATCAATTTATATCCACAGAGTAAAAAAAGTTGAATTGTTGAAAGATTGGAAAAAATTATGGTTGGACAAAACCACTTTAGAAATAATTTAGCCTCATGTGTTATAAGTAAAATCATATATAAACAGATTTCAATTTACACATTTTTAATGGTACTATTACACATTTTCCATGATTTTTAGTACTATCTTAGTTAATTCTATGTTCAAACATTTTTTTGAAAAATGTGTCCATGTATGTCAATTGCTGAAAACATTTTTCACAAATTGCTGAGCAAATTCTCTTAAATTTTCCCTACTAGACATTGAAAGCCGAGCAAATGGTTGCCGAGATATAGCATTGCCTAACATTTCAGAAGGTCTTAAAACATAAATTTTGGCCTTTTGATAATGAAATTTTGAAAATGTCAGTGGGACTTGCAAGGGGAGTATTATATAAATCGTTAGGGGCAGGGGGGCAGAATGGACCATCCTTGGTTTTGGGCTTTAGAATGGATTTAGACCAACTGTAAGGCAAGGGTCTTATAAAGGACGTCAAATAACATCACCACACCGAAAACGACGTTTGAATTGTGAGCAAAAATGTTACATTGTTGACAAAACCACGCAAATGCTGTTTATTTCGAGATTCTTAAATAAGCTTTCTCGAAGTAAGATTGTTTGAAAAAGTTTGTTCAATGTTTATAATGTTATCAGGAGCTATAACGAAGGTAATCAAACAACAATTTTCTATTTGCGAATGATATCTTTAGAAATGGTCGTACATGAATATGTTTCAAAAATCGAAAATTTCATTTCATATAAGGTTTCTGAAATTAATGCTTGAATGGCTATAAATTGGATGCGGCGCGTTTTATCGAAAAAAAGAAAGTTTTTTTTAGCTTGCAAATATTTAATTGCTTTTATTTTTTTAAATCAGAATTCATTTTCATTATTGATGAAAAATCATGATTTTTCCATAATTTAGTAAATCTGTAAAAAAATGCCTACACTTCTATGAGGCTCGAAACTTGCTTATTATCATGCTTATTAATTGCTCGTCGTTCTATACCCTTAGTGACGTGATGGTAGCAAGGACGTCTATGCAAAGTGTCCCTTGACCCACTACAAATTTCAGGCGATTAGCGAAGAATTAGGGATACCATTTTGTTCCATGCGCCGGCATTTTTGGCATTAAAATTCGTGCAAAAAAACTTATATACGTGGGTGTACAGATTGACCAAGCCACGTAGCTTAGAAGTAACGCTTTCGCATCGTAAGCGGTAGATCGGGGTTCAAATCTCGGCTCGAAACAACACAACTGGTGATCGTTTCTCTTCTGGATTTGATTACTTAGTAAAGGGGTAGGAAGGCGGCCTATGGCATGTTAACATTAACCTTATAATGTTTACATTAGTTGAGTAAAAAACTGCCACTGAATCCGCTATGTAAATGCCGACGCCGGCGTTCCTCTCAGGAACTGGGAAAGATTTACTTTACTTTTTACGTGTACAGTTTAAGAAGTAAAATATGATCAATTTGTTCCCCTGGCACTCACATGTGTTTCAGGACCAAGTTGTTTGCCTGGTATGGAAATCATACAAACATACATACGACGGGTCCGGCGGTGTAATGGTTAGCGTGGTTGCCTCTCATCTCAGTTGGCCTGAGTTCATTCCCAGTTGGCACCACTAGCATTTTTCGAGACGAGATTTGTCTGATCAGTTCGAATCCCGGAGTGGATGGAAGCTAGTTTGAAAAAACGTTTAGATTGGCTCACGGTTTCAAGCCTTCGGGCACCTTGTTTCGAGTAGGAATTTTGCATTAGAGAACGCCAAGGCCATTGTGTAGAACGAACAAAATTCACAATATTATTTTTGCAATTCCGTCGTGAAACTACTCTTTTTTCCTGTCATTCTTGAACGACGAAATAGCCTAATTTTCTGTACAAAAAATAACAAAATCGAATAGCAACACTTTTCAAAATAAATGCTGAAAAGTTCTGTTTTTCAGCAATCAAATGGGTGCTGAAAAGTTGAACTTTTCAGCACTTGTTTCGAAAAGTAACACTTTTCAACATTTTTTTGATGTAAACGATTTATTGACAAAATAAATTGAATTGAAATTTCACTCAGTGTGTTTTTTGGAATTGCAAAAAAAGTTGTATGGAACTCGTTGCAAAACTTGATTTTTCAGCACTCTTCGTATTTATCCAACTCGGTGAACCTCGTTGGATAAATGTACGACTCGTGCTAAAAAAATCCTCTTTTTGCAACTTGATCTGCTTATTTCAAAAGGCTGTACAAATATTCAATTTGTTTCTTTTCTCTCTTAACTTCCAGCGATGAAAGCAAAAGCCATGGCTTCACCATCGTCATCGACATGCGCGGCAACAGCAACACGGCGGCGAGCGCGAAGATGATCCTGAAGGTGCTGCAGGAGAGCTTCGGCCAGGACCACATACACCAGGCGGTGATCATCAAGCCGGACAACTTTTGGCAGAAGCAACGGTCGGCGATCGCGAGCAGCAAGTACAAGTTCGAGACGACCACGGTTTCGATCAATCTGCTGAGTAAAGTGGTCGAACCGTCGCAGCTGACGTCCGACTTTGATGGGTTCCTGCATTACGATCACAACCTGTGGATCGATCTGCGGGTGGCGTTCGAAGATTTTCTGTGGCAGGCGAGTGACATTCTGGACCGGATCGATGATCTGCAGGAGGACTTGCAGCACTCGGACTTTCCGGAGGACGTCAACAGTGCCAAGCACAGTAGCGAAGCCCACAACGAAATGAAGAGGAAGGTTTTGAAGCTTCCCATCGAGGATCTGGATCTGCAGGGTCAAAAGCTGCTGGGGAAGTTTACCTCGTACTCGAATCGGAACGACGAAAGTTGCCACTCGACGTCGTCGCCCTCCAAGTGTCACAATCCGGATATTTCTTCCGCGCTGAACCAGGTTAGTACGTCGATGAGGGTCGTAAAAAATAATCCGCATTTCCCAGAGTGTAAACAATGTGGTGGCGGCAGCACTAGAGACTATTTTAAAATCCGCTTCAAAACCAGAAAAAAGGTGGCCAACACGAACGCCAACGATGAAAATTGGACCACGATCTGCGAGAAATAAAAAAGTAGAGATGGACGATGACGGGGAAAACACGAAAAATTTCACTCTTGTTTATTCATTACAAGCGATGGCAATTAATTCGGATTTAAGCTGATTCTTGTATACACACTCGCACACCCTCACACTTTTGTTTTTCCCGGCCGGCCGCCGCCCATTTGGCTTTGAGAGCCGAGCCGGCTGCTGATGAATTGGTCGGTCAGCAGAAGAATGGGAAGAATGGGCGCCATAAACGCCATGCGAATGAGCGCGCGCACGCCGGGGCCATGAATGACTGACGGTGGAAATTATCTAATCAATTTTTCCCCGATGCTTTCAAAATTGTAATCTCGCGCGCTTTTTTTCTGTTTTCTGCTTTTTGATAAGTTGGTGGAATCGCTAATAAAGAGTGTAATGACGATCGCGGATCGGACCCCTTTTTTTTGTGGCGCTCTCCGGTATTGCGCATTGCGCGCATCATTATTGGCCGTTTTGGTTGGATCGAGTTGGATTTTTTTTTGGTGGTGTCATTATCGTATTGCATTACCGTCGATTACATATCAGTACATTGCAAGATACGCAGGTAGTTTTTTGCAATTTGATGTCATTGAACGCAATGTTTTGAATGGAGCAAAGCTTCTGTAACATTGCAACATAAAATCGCATATCCGAGGGTGAATAAATGTAAACCGTTCCCAGTTAGTTGTTGAGGGAACACCCTTTAAAAGTTAATAGAATTGTTACTTATTTAAACATTAGGTGGATCGGGCTTTATAAATTAAATTTATCCAGAATAGCAAAACGTGTTTGCCATCCTTTGAAAAACATATTTTTGAAAAGCTGAGAAAAAAAGACTACCATTGTAAAAGGGCCAAACATTTAATATAACGCCCTTTTAAAATGTTAGTCTTGATTTGAAAATTTTGAAAATATTTTTTTTGAAAAGATCGGAAAATTTTACGAATGTTTCATATTTTAACATTGAAAATCGGACCATTGGTTGCTGAGATTTCGACATTAGAAAATGGTGGGTTGTTTGGGTGAGACTTAGAAAACATCAATTTTCTTGTTTTTAAACCTTTGCATGGCAATATCTCAGCAACTAAGGGTCGTATCAACAAAGGTCAATAAAGCAAAATATAGAGAATTTTCTCAGCTACTCAATTTTTTTTTTCAAAGGTGGGAAAACATGTCACTAATTTAAAAAAATGAAAAACTGCGACTATTTTTTAAAAAGTTACCTAAAAATGGCTTTAACTTGAAAACGGTGCACTTTATCATAGTGACAAAAAGTTAAATAAAAAATCACAAAAAAAAAATTTACCGTGTATATTTTTTTCCAGTGTAGTCCGTATCCATACCGACAACTTTGCCGAAGACACCAAATCGATCGAAAAATTCCTTCAAAAGATACAGATTTTTGAATGTTCATACATCATTTTTGCATGGATGGCTGCCAAATTTGTATGGAAAATTATATGGGCTAACTAATGATGCAAAATGGCTTCTTTGGGCATACCGAAGGCACCAAAAAAGTTTCAGTCGGATTTAAAAATACAAAAAAAAATCGAATGACCGAAATCAGAGAGAACTGCTCATATGTAAAAGTCTATGGGGAATCCAATAGTTAAAAACAGGACCTTTCAAAAACTCTCTATATTTTCATCGGGGCGAATTTTCTTAATTTTAATGCTATTGTCAAAATCAAAATGTGAAAAGTAAGTTTTTCCATACAAATTCCCATATAAAAATACTCTATCGATCCCAAATGCTACACCATTACGAAGTTCCACATTTTGACAAGGCAGGTTTGTGAAACAGATGCGTTACACGATTTTGTATGTAATATTACATTAAAACAATAAAATATACGAATGCTAATGCTCACATTATTGGTACCAAATTTTTCAATCAATAGATAATATTAAAATTCTCCAAATCGGCTTTATTTCGATGCCTTTGGGACCACTTATGCTAACTAGATAAAAACCCCAACAAGACATCAATTTGTTAAAGATCTGGAATTCTATGAAACGACTGAGTTAAGAAAGATTTTGATTTGAGGTCATTTACGTTTTTTGGAAACTGTTTCGTTTTACATAACCGCCAAACAAACACAAAATGTTACCCACATCGCTAGTATAGTAGCATTACATCACATTGATGGAATTATCATCTGCTAACTGTACTGGAACCTGTGAAATAATACAGCCACAGCCGCATATTTATACACCTCGCAGCTGTGAAGTCTTTGAATTGTCGAAAAATTTGCGGCTTTAAATCCGCCCTCCGCCACCTAGCCTAGCACCTATCAATTTTTCCATTTTTATTACTCCCCACAAGTCCGTGTTCGCCGTCGTCGTCGTCGTCGAAAGTGCAAGTGATTCAATTATGTATCACAGAGAGTGTAGGTTTAGGCGGTGGCACTGCGCTCTTTTGTCGTACGTAATACATTCGACGTGTTGGGCTATTAAACTTAATCATCTTTTGTGGCGCGCTGCCTCTTTGTTTTGGTTTGGCGTACAATGACCGCGTTTTTTGTAACCCCGAATTCAACTAATGCTGGGTGGTTTTGCTCTCAATGTTGCAGGTTCTTCAGCAGCTCGAAACGGTGAGGAATGCCCAGCAGCAGCTGTTGAACATGTGGCAGCACAAGAAGACCACACTGGACCAGTGCTTCCAGCTGCGTCTGTTTGAGCAGGACTGCGAGAAGATGTTCGACTGGATCCTGCACAACCGGGACGTGTTCCAGGAGACGTACGTGGAGATTGGCCACAACTACGCGCTGGCCAAGAACCTGCAGGAGGAGCACCAGCGCTTCGCCATGACATCGCGCAACGTGAGCTTCAACATCAACCGGATATTGGCCGTGGCAGGGAAATTGATCGAGAGCAGTCACTACGCGGCGCAGCACATCCGCACGTTGGCCACGCGACTGGACAAGACGTGGAAGGACTTTGTGACGACGCTGGACGAGCGGACGGCGGTGCTTTCGCTGTCGGTGGTGTTCCATCACAAGGCGGAACAGTACACGGAGAGCGTGAGCAGCTGGGCGGCGGCCTGCGAAGCGACCATTCCAACGCCGACGAACGTGGAGAGTCTGGAGACGGCCATCCGGACGCACCAGTCGCTGTACGAGGCGATGTGCCAGGCGTACACGGAGGTGCACTCGACCAGCAAGAAGCTGCTGTACCAGCTGGATCACCTGGTGCAGGTCTGCAATCAGCCGCCGGCTGTCAACACGAGGAAGAATGTGAGTTTACATTTTGTAGTTCTGATTAAATGACTCTGGCTAACATTTTACTTCTTCTTCTCTTTTTAGGACAACTCTCACTTCAATGGTGGCAATCCGGCGGCTGACTACAGTGAAGGTGCGTCCCACGTACTGGCCGTAATCCACCAAATCCTTGGCCACCATCGGGCCCTCGAAAGCAAGTGGCACGCGGGAAAGCTGCGACTACACCAGAAGCTTGCGCTGCGCCTCTTCCAGGAGGACGTGAAGCAGGTGCTGGATTGGCTGCAGAACCACGGCGATGTGTTTCTGCGGAAGAACCGCGGCATTGGGCGAAGTTTGCAAAAGGCGCAAATCTACCAGACCAGTCACGAGCATTTTGAAAATGTCGCGCAAAACACGTACCGGAACGCGGAGAAGCTTCTTGCGGCGGCAGAAGAGCTGGCACGGTCCGGGGAGGTTGCGCCGCAGGAAATCTTTTCGGTTGTGCGGGAACTGGAGACGAATGTGGCTTCTTTTGCGGAGCGCGTTGAACAGCGGAGGAGGAGACTGGATCTGGCTGTGTTATTTTACACTCACGAAAAGGAGATTTCCGCCTGGTTGGAACAACTTCATACCGAAATGGCCAACGAGGAGTCGATGGATCTAGCCAATGAGCATTTGGACGGGACCGAGCGGATGCTGGAGCAGTGCAAAGAGCAAGAGGAGAACACCCTGAAGACGTGCATTCAAGCTATCGCGCAAGGTGAGGCCCTCCTGCAAGAACTGCGGGCAATCGAGGAGGAAGATTCGTCGGGATCGCTGACTGCGGTGCAGAATGCTTTGGAGCGGATTCAAAAAAATCGGCTAGACCTCGAAAATCTGTGGCAGCAGAGAAAGATGAAGATCGACATGTATTTGCGACTGCGGATGTTCGAGCGAGACGCGCTGGAAGTGTGCTCTCAGCTGGAAATGTGGGCCGAGGAGCTGCAGCATACGGATGTGTCGCGGGACTTCCAGAAAACCGAACAAGTCCTTAGGTTGCACAACGAGTCGGTTAGTCAGATGCAGACCACGACCTATCAGATGATTAACACCGGCCAAGAGTTGATGCAACTGTTTGAATCGTCAGGCGTGCTAATCATGGCCGATCCTCACACGACGGCGCAAACCCGCGTCCAGTATCTGCTAGAGTTTCTGCACGATCGGGAGCTGGACCTGGAAGATATGGCCGAGTCCAAACGAATCAAGCTGGAACAATCCATGCAGTTGTGCCACTTCCAGAACGACGCCAATCAGGTCATTTCGTGGATCCGCAACGGCGAGGCGATGTTGATGGCGAACTTTTCCATTCCAAACAGCTACCAGGAGGCGGAACAACTCCGCAAAGAGCACGAACAGTTCCAGGTTGCAATCGAGCGAACGCACACCTCGGCGGTTCAGGTCAAGTATCGTGCCGATGCACTCATGAACGCCAACCACTACGACCCGCAGAGCATAAAGGACATTGCCGACGAGGTGACCAAGAAGTGGCAAAAGCTAGTCACGTGCGCCGAGGAGCGGCACAAGCTGGTGACGGCATCGTTGAACTTTTTCAAAACGGCCGAGCAAGTGTGCAGCGTGCTGGACAGTTTGGAGAAGGAGTACCGCCGCGAGGAGGACTGGTGTGGCGGCGGTGGATCCAGCGACAAGGGCCAGCAAATTGTGCAGCTAATTTCCAAGCATCAGGAGCAGAAGGAGGCCTTCCTGAAGGCTTGCACGTTGGCGCGAAGGACGGCGGAAACATTCCTCAAGTATGCGGCACGTTCGCTGCAGTTTTATCACATAAAAACGAATGTGAATAGCGAATCTCGGGTAAAATCGATCTTGGATAAGCTGCTGACGCAGGAAACTCAGGTGCTCGAATATTGGACGCAGCGGAAGAAGCGGCTGGATCAGTGTCAGCAGTTTGTTTTGTTTGAGAGATCGGCGAAACAGGCGATCGAGTGGATCCATGACACGGGAGAGGCGTACTTGTCCTCCCGGAACAATAAACTGTGCAGCAGCCGAGAGGAGACTGAAGTTCTACTGAAGGAACACAATGAGTTCAAGGGAACTGCTAAAGAGACGCGTGAACGGGTGAAGCTGCTGATACAATTGGCAGACTCGCTGGTGGAGAAGGGCCACCATGCCCACGCAAGTTCCATCAAGCAGTGGGTGGCGACCGTCGATAATCGCTACAAGGACTTTAGCAGCCGGATGGAACTCTACCGGGCTAATCTGGAGAAATCGTTGGGCCTACCTGGAATACAGCAACAGGACGACAATAATAGTAGTAGTAGTATTAATAGTAGTAACAGTAGCCTTAACTGCAAATCCATATCCTCCTCCACGACGTCGGTGTCGACCTCGTCCACGAGTGGCATCTCGTCGGCGTCCTCCACCACAGCCAACGCGTCCGTGCTCGAATATCGCCATTCCGATCCGTCGCTGGAAACAAAGCTGAACGCAGCAGCTGCCGGACCAGGCGGAGTCGGAGTGCCCAAAGAAATGAACGAAGAAAAGCGCAAATCTGCCCGCAAAAAAGAATTCATCATGGCGGAACTACTTCAAACCGAACGCACCTACGTGAAGGACCTCGAAACGTGCATCAACGTGTTTGTGAGTGAGCTCAAGAGTGGCGTCAACGTACCAACCAACCTCGTTGGTAAAGAGCACATTCTCTTCAGCAATATCGAAGACATCTTCGCGTTTCACGAGAAAATCTTTCTCCGCGAGCTGGAAAAGTACGAAACCATGCCCGAAGACGTTGGTCACTGCTTCGTGACGTGGGCGGCCAAATTCGACATGTACGTGTTCTACTGTCAGAACAAACCCCAATCGAACGACTACATGGTTCAGTTCGGTGGAACCTACTTCGAAGAAGTACAACGCAAACACAAACTAGAACACTCGTTGCCGGCGTTCCTCATCAAGCCGGTGCAGCGAATAACCAAGTACCAGCTGCTCCTAAAAGACCTTCAATCCTGCTGCGACGAGGGCCAGGGCGAAATCAAGGACGGTCTCGAAGTGATGCTGAACGTCCCCAAAAAAGCCAACGACGTAATGCACCTCTCACTGCTCGAAGGCTGCGACGTTCCGATCGATACCCTCGGCGACGTAGTTCTGCAGGACTCGTTCCTCGTGTGGGACAACAAGCAGATTCTCATCAAGAAAGGTCGCGAACGACACGTCTTCCTGTTCGAACTGTACATTCTGTTCTCCAAAGAGGTCAAAGACACCAACGGAACGGTCAAGTACATCTACAAGAGCAAGCTGCTCACGTCAGGTAAGATTCCCCCTCACCCAAATGTACGATCCGAACTCCACCACCCCCTCAAATTCCCACAGATTTCGGCGTCACCGAGCACATCGAGGGCGACGAGTGCAAGTTTGCGATCTGGACGGGCCGGGCACCGATGCTGTCCGACTACCGGATCGTGCTGCGCGCAAACAGCCTCGAGACGAAGCAGATGTGGGTGAAGCGGTTGCGGGAGGTCATCCAGGAGACGTACTTCTCCGGGACGTCCTTCTCGCTGCTCAAGTCGCCGGCGAAGGTGGGCGCAAAGCAGCTGGGCCAGCGGCTTTCCAAGGACATTGACGACACGCTGAACGATA